>NW_020174422.1:1492396-1650929 GCF_003031525.2 Neophocaena asiaeorientalis asiaeorientalis | reverse complement strand
TTGTTTGTTTTTTTTTTATTTTTTTTTTTTTTTTTTTTTTTGCGGTACGCGGGCCTCTCACTGTTGTGGCCTCCCCCGCTGCGGAGCACAGGCTCCGGACGCGCAGGCTCAGCGGCCATGGCTCAAGGGCGCAGCCGCTCCGTGGCATGTGGGATCTTCCCGGACCAGGGTACGAACCCGTGTCCCCTGCATTGGCAGGCGGACTCTCAACCACTGCGCCACCAGGGAAGCCCTGTGCTGCATTTTAATATCCCTGAAACATGGTGGTAAGTAGATTCTTTCCTAAAACCCTCTAAGACCATCTGAGGATATTTCCTGAAATCCCCTTCTGACGCTACCTCTTTTTCTAGGAGTGACACGCCCCCAGCCTCCAGGGCCTGCACCCACCCTCAGGGTGGACTCTGCTGGCCCTCAGGACACTGTGTGACAGCACAGTGGAGATGGTGTGGGAGCACCGGGCCAAGAGACAAGAGTCTGGGCAGCCATCTGGTTCTGCCCCTAAGTGGATGGTGATCTTGGGCAAGTCACTGGATCTTCCTGGGCCTGTTTAGTCATCTCTAAATGAGAGCACTGGGTCCATGAAAGACAGAAAAGCATTTCTGAGCTCTAACTTCGCGCTCTGATTCACAGCTTGCCCTTCACTGAATCTTGTGGTGGAGGTGCTGAGGACTCAGACTGCAAGGGCGGCTGGTGAGCTGCTCCAGCCACTCTGAGCTCTTGGCCTTTTGGGGCCCTGACATTTGCTCAGCTTACATCTCCATATTTATCTTTGACATTTTGTCTTTACAGAGCCCTTCTGAAAAAACTGAGGGAAAAGTCTGTCTCCCTCCCACTCCAGAGATAACATCGCTTAATTCCCATTTAAATTGCTCTTGCTACGAGTTCTTTTATGGAAAATTCTCTGCTCTTCTTTGAGTGTCACCATGCCCCAGAATATCCAGCATTGCTTTAAGAACATATTCCAAATTCAGCCAGCCACTCTGCAACATGCATACATACCTTATTCCTCTGACCACAAACTACTACCCTTACTGACTTAACCAAGAGTAACAAATACCACTCCTGTCTCTGTCTAGCTCTCTGTCACACACACACATACACTCCAGCAATTCAATGTCATTTTCCTTGGCTCCTACATCAAGGGCCCTCACAATCATGCCACTGCGTTGAAAGAAGGCAGTGTTGAGAGAAGGCACATCTTGAAATGTCAATCCATACAGTTTAAGAAAAACCCGCCACAGTGTATTTGTACTGATACTTGTCAATAACCAAAATGTTACTTAACATAACACGTTTGCCTTTTTGCTCTTGCTGTCAAAATCTGAAGACAAATTCACTCCCAGCACCTCCATGGGGACTCTGAAATTGCTCACAGCCCCTTGTTCATTCCTTTTTCGATTCCTTCTCATATTTTCCTCTTTTAAACCCTTTACATTCTTTTTAAGCAAACAAACTTCGCATCAACAGTAGAGAGTCTTGCTCACTACTTTCTGAGAGAATAGTGGTCCTAAAACAAGGATATGCTCAACTTCCTTCTTTTCCTATTCCTCTCCTGCCTAGAGAACCAGCCTAAATCCATGAGCGTGCAATTTAAGGCCTCTCAGATCCAACCCCTCAATCTTTCCAACTCATCTGCTACCAAGACTGACCCTGGGCTCCAAGTCACAGCTGTACTTGCGGATTCCCAAACATACCCAATATTTTCCCATTTCCCTCACTTTTACTTATGAGGTTTTCTCAGTTTGGAATTGGTTCTACCTTCCCCTCCCCCTCTCATCTTCTGGAAGTGCTTTCCCACCTTCCCAGCTCAAAGGCAGCCTCATCCCCGAACCCCTCCACAAGCAGCTCCCACCCAGGTCATCACCATCAGCAGCTCCAAATAACCTCTTCCCTCACTCTCTAGCAGAATGCTATTTGTACCTCTATCATAGCAGGCACATCTTTGCCTTGGCTATTTGTCTGCATTCCTGTGTCTTTCATTGGATTGGAAATGCCTTAACAGTGGAGCCTTGGTGGTTTCAAATTTTTTCTTATACAGAAAGGATTTCCGATTATTGTTGATTTAAATCTGCTGAACTGGATGGAAAGAGCTGTGCTCTGCTTCGTCACATTTTTGAAACTTCTACATTTTTGTTTCCCTCATATGAACTCTCTCATGTTAAATTTTAAAATTTCACATCTTTTTTAGTGTTTTCATTAAACTTTCTCAAGTCTTTTTGGAAATAGGGCGGGTATATATTTTATTTTAAATGCCTTTTATTGGCTTATAATTTTGGAATCTGCATTGGGCCATCAACAATTTTGAGGAAATTCCTCATAATTCTTTAAAAATTAATCTGTTTCAAAATATGTTTTAAATGTTAAGGGGGAAGATACAACTATCCTTTATGAGACATGGAAGGACTTAGAAGTTGTGAGTCTCAAGCATACTTCTGCTATACAGTACTATTCTTCTGTAGAAAATAAGCACAAAATGTGGAGGTGGGAATTAGAGAGATGTACACTAGATTGCCACTTGTCATTTTTCTGATAATAAGAGATAGCATGGCAAAAAGACTTCTAGGTGCTCCCAAAGTCCATTCCGCCCTTATTTCTTTTTTTTTAAAATTTTTTAAATTTTTTGAATTTTGGTTTTCTCAGGGTATATGCCCAGTAGTGGGATTGCTGGGTCATATGGTAATTCTATTTGTAGTTTTTTAAGGAACCTCCATACTGTTCTCCATAGTGGCTGAACCAATTCACATTCCCACCAGCAGTGCAAGAGTGTCCCCTTTTCTCCACACCCTCTCCAGCATTTATTGTTTCTAGATTTTTTGATGATCCGCCCTTATTTCTTAGTAATATACTAAGACTTATTTTGCTGCCCAGTAAAAGACTACATTCCCTGGGTTCCCTGGCAGCTAAAGTAGCCTTATTGTCAAGCTTTGGCCAATGAGATGTAAGCCTGAGTGTTAGCTGCATCTAGTCTCTTTAATGTGAGAGGGGTGACTCTTCTTCACTTTTGCCCAAACTCCTCCTTGGAATATTTGCCATCTTGGAGTATGAATTAGACCAAACCCTACAAATGGTGGAGGAATAAGCTAGAAGGAGACTGGGTACCTGATGAGTTTGTGGCTTCTCTGGCAGTCCTAGACTGCTTACGTTTAGATGTCTGTTATGTGAGAGAAAAATAAACTTCTACCTTATTTAAGCCAGTCATTAGGAGCTTTTATATGTAGTTAAACCTTCTAATCCTAACCAATATAGATGATAGGATCTTATGAAGGTAGGAAGGGGAAGTTTGGAAATTTTTTTTAATCTCCATGTTTTTCTATTCTGATCAGGAGAGAAAAGTAAATTCAAAAGTAGCTTGGATCAAAGAACCCTTATCTCTTTGACAAAAGAAGACAGAGAGACGCAAGAGGGAAGAGATATGGGAACATATGTATAACTGATTCACTTTGTTATAAAGCAGAAACTAACACACCATTGTAAAGCAATTATACCCCAATAAAGATGTTAAAAAAAAAAAAAAAAAAAGAAGACAGAGAGAGAGGGGAATGCCATAGGACTAATTAGGAAAGCTCAGCTGACAGCAATGCCTGCAACACAGCTGCTCTGAAACCCGAGAGACCAGAACAGACTGCAACAGACTGGAGGGGCAAGTTTTCACACAGGCCACGCTGCAGCATTCTTGGAAAACTCAAGAACTGCTGGTACAGGCAGAGCCCCAAGAATCTCTGCCTTAAAGAAAACATGAAAAACAAGCTGTAAGTCAGTGTAAGAAGTAAATACAGGGCAACCTAGAGTGACTGATGATGATTGAGGTTTTGTGAGAATATCTGTACAGAAAACACATTCTTTTCAAATTTGCTTCCTTTTATATATTTTAGTGTTCACAAGTTTAAAATTTACAAGAGTATTTACAAGTCTATAGTGTTAAAAAATCTTCTTCATGTGAAATATCCCTCTACCTGCCTAACTGACTGTACAATCATGTACTGATTTTTTTTTTAAATTAAAATTCCTGGGAAGACTCTTTTTGATGCTTTTCAACTTAAAAGACCCCAAATAGTCCCCTGCCAGGAGCTACAAAAATTGCAGGGAAGGTGCCAATGATGGGATAATTAGCCTCTATAGGACTCGTCTGGAATTTCTAAACCTATTAAAGAGTGACGAATATCAACCAACTCAGTTTTAACCCAAAAAAGGCAGTCCAGTACTTCTACCAGTCTTCTGCTTTACTAGCCTTTCTTCATATTGAATGAAACCACTTCTTTTCATGTTTCCCCAAACCCAAAACTTCTAGAAGATTCCTGTCCTCTGAAGTTCACGTAACCAGCAGTAAAGTCTTGGACCCAATGTCACTTGCATGTATTTGCATACCTTCGTCTTTGCCAGCAAGTTCTGGTTATTCTGTGTTGTTCCGTGATAAAGTATAGCCCTGCAGCCTATGATCCCCTGCCTACCCCTGTGAATGCCGTCCTGGAAATAGCCTCTCCTGTGAATGTCTCTGTCCTCAGAGACTCTCCTGCATGGTTGTAAGCCTCAACACCCCTCCCAGCCTGATTTCATCTGACCTGCCCCAGTGTTCACTCCTACAACTTCCAACCATGGGAGCCTTTTCACCATTTATTTCTTCGGGCTCTGCTCCTCCTGCATCTGAACCTTAGCTTGGGCCATTCCGGAGGCATGAAAAATCCTTTCCTTTCCCTCATTTACTCTGAACAAGTTCGTCCTCTCTGGACTGTCCACAGTGACTGGAGGATACCTTCCCTACTGCGGCTTGGCTGTGAGTGCCATTTAGGAGATGATATGGCTTTCGGGCATAAATTACAGAATGCTAGGGTTTGAACGGGCCTTAGTGATTATGTGTGGACATGTTCATTTAATGTTTTGCTATTTCCCAAAAAGCACCTGGAGAGGCTTAGGTAAAATGTATATACATTAAAACATTTAAAATACACAGAGACTATCAAAAGCTATATAGAGAGGGGGAATTCATAACTCCCTTATTTACACATAAGCAAACAGAGGCTCAGAGAGATGAAGCGATTTGCAAAGATAACAAAGTTGGGACTAGAAGCCCTTCCTTCGTTGGTGACTTTGGTTCCAGGCTGATGATTCCCCTTTCTACCCTAAGTTCTGTCATCATCTTGAGTGACTTCTCTCCCTGCGGGCAGCCCCTCCAGCACCCTGGCCTTGGTTCTATCCATTGAGCCCCTCCTTCACTCCACTTCAGCCACCCCTCCCAAGGTCAGGCCATGGTCACCACTGTCGACTGCTCTGACTCCCATATCACTAAGGTAGACATCTTCCTTTCTTTAAGGGCATTCTACAAATTTTGATATGTTGTATTTTTATGTTCATTCAACTAATTTTCCTTTTGCTTTCCACTTTGACCTGTGCGTTATTCAGCGGTGTGTTGTTTAGTTCCCAAATACCTGGAAAATTTCCAAAGGTCTTTCTATTTATTTAATTTAATTCCACTGTGGTCCAGGAACATACTTTATATGACTTGAATTCCTTTAAATGTATTGAAACTTATTTTATGGCCCACAATATGATCTCTTGGTAAATAATCTGTGAGCACTTGAAAAGGATATGTATTCTATTATTGGGTGAAGTGTTCTATAAATGTCAATTAAATCAAGCTGGTTGATTGTTTTCCAAGTCTTCTACATCCCTACTGATTTTCTATTTATCCTATCAATTACTGAAAGAGGAATATTAAAATTTCCAATTGTAATTGTTGATTTGTCTATTTTTTCCTTGCAGTTTTATCAGTTTTTGCTTCATGTATTTTGAAGTTCTGTTATTATACACATAAAAGTTTAGGGTTGTCTGTCAGGTCTTCTTGATTGTCATTATGAAAATCCATCTTTATCCTTGTAATATTCTTTGCTCTGAAATCTACTTTGGCTGGCAGTAATGTAGCCATTCTCTCTCTCTCTCTCTCTCTCTCTATATATATATTTTTAGAATATTGTTAGGATGATAAATCTTTTTTAAAAAACCTATTTGTATATTTACAGTACATTTCTTGTTTTTTTTATTTCGGTCTTGTTTTTTAAATCCAATCTGACAATCTCTGTCTTTAAATGGTTTAAACCATTAAAATTTACTGTGATTACGATTATGATTAGGTTTGAGTCTATTTTCTTTCTATTAGTTTTCTATTTTTCTTTTCTGTTCCTTGTTCCCTTTCCCCTCCTTTTCTGCCTTCTTTTGGATAACCTGAGAATGTTTTATGATTCCATTAAATCTCCTTTGTTGGCTTATGTCATAGACTGAATTGTGTACCTCCCAAATTCATGCTGAAGCCCCAACCCCCAATGTGACTGTATTTGAAGATAAAGCTTGATGGAGGTAATCAGGGTTAAATGAGGTCATAAGGGTGGGTCTCTAAGCCAGTAGAACAAGGGTCCTTATCAGAACTAGAAGGGACAACAGACCTCTCTTCATATGAGCATAGGGGAAAGGCCCTTTGAGGACACAGGGAGAAGGCAGCATCTACAAACGAGGAAGACAGTCCTCACTGGAAACCGAATTTGCCAGCACCTTGATCATGGACTCCAGCCTCCAGAACTGTGAGAAAATCAATGTGTTGTTTATGCCACCCAGACTGTAGTATTTCTTATGGTAGCCCAAGCAGACTGAGACAGCTTATTGGCTATAACTCTTTGTTCTGTTACTTTGGTGGTTGTGTTAGGATTCTGGTATACCATTTTTAACTTATCACAGTCTGCTTTCAAGTGATAGTATACCACTTCTTGATCACATGAGAACCTTACAATAGTCATTCCATTTTCCCCTTCCTGGCCTTTATGCTATTATGGACATATAGTTTACATTTACACACATTACAAGTCACACACACCATTGTTATTGCTTTTGTTTAAGCAATTCAATTATTTCCTTTAAAAAAATTCCTGGACTCTTCATCTTCATCTACTAATTCATTAAATATATGAGCTGCCTTCCAAATTATTGTGAATGACGGCTTTCCAAATGTTCCACCATTGCACAATGTAGATCTCCATTTTCCCAGCTTCCAGTAACACTCTCCTCTAACTTCAGCCCCCTTCCAAAGCCAATATGACATATTTTCCTTTTCTGTTGTTCTTTTCTTTCTTTAAAAAAAATTTTGGTCTGGCAGTACCCCAATTCCAGGAAGTAATTTCTGTATTAGCTTTGGTGGAGTAATAAACATACCACACATAATAAGAATTTAAAGAACAAGAGAAATTAAATGATTACATCTTATCTGACAATAAAATTTCTATACCAGCTTTCTATTGGTTAATATTTGGTGTACCTTTTTCCATTCCTTTATTTTCTGTATCATTGCTTTAGACTTGCATCTCTCTTACACAGTGTATACCTGAATTTTGATTAATAAGGCCAAATGGAAAGTATTTGTATTTTAATTAATGTATTAAATTCATTTGCATTGATTGTGATTAATGATATACTTAGGCTTCTTTTTGTTTATATTTTCAATTTGCCATGAATTTTCTCTGTTTCTTTTTTTACCTTTTCTCTCTCAAATTGATTAAAATTGCTTTATTCTCCTTACTTTTCTCTACCAGTATTTAAATTATATATTCTATTTCTTTTCTCCCAGTGGCTATCCTTACATTACCCTTAAAAAAGTATATTTTTCTGGGACTTCCCTGGTGGTCCAGTGGTTAAGACTCCATGCTTCCACTGCAGGGGGCACAGACCTGATCCCTGGTCAGGGAACTAAGATCCTGCATGCCACGTGGTGTGGCCAGAAAAAAAAAAAGTATATTTTTCTAACAAAGTCTAAGTTAATTCCTACTTCTATCCTGTTCTTAAGTCAGACAAGGATCTGAGCTTGCTTTACCCTCCCTCAGAATATTCCATTTTGTTTCAAATGGTTATTATTCATGTTATTTGTGCTCAACATTAAATTATATTTACCACAGTATTTTAGTGTTCCTTTTACGTACAATATCTTTTTGCATCTAATTCCTCCCTCCTGGTTCATTTTTCTTTTTGCAAAACAGTGAGGATTTATGCGTAGTAAAATGTCGAAGTTCTTGTATGTTGAAAATACACTTATTTCACCCTTATTCTTAAATTATAATTTTGCTGGGCCTAGAATTCTTGGTTACAAAGATTTTCCATTAGAACATTGATGCTCTTACTCACTCCCTTTTAGTCTCTGTCATGGTGGGTGAAAAGCCTATTATCAAGCTGTTTGTTATTCCTTTTTAGGTAACCACTTCTTTCTCTCTTGACTTTAAGATTTTTTTTTCTTTTTCTTGATGTTCTCTAGTTTCACTACAATGTTTCTGCATTTCCTAGTTTCTGGAAAATTCTGTTATCTATTTGAAAAATGTCTTTTTGCTATCCTTCCCACTCTATCCCAGAATTCTTATTAAAATTATTCTTTATCCCATCTCTTTTATCCCTCTGGTTGTACTCTAGGAGATTCTTCACTTCTGTTTTCTAAATCAGTAATACTCTCTTCATCAGTATGCATTCTTGTTTTACAGTCACTGTTTCTGTTTTATATATAGTATTTCTCCTTTACCTCTTGGAGGATTTTAAACATCCTTGTTTAAAGGCTCTCTCATACTGCTCTTTATCTGTAAATCCTGTATATTACCCATGCATTTGCCATTTCTGGTGCTTTTCATTTCTTTTTGTTTGTTTGTTTGTTTGTTTTTTTAGCGGTACACGGGCCTCTCACTGTTGTGGCCTCTCCCGTTGCGGAGCACAGGCTCCGGACGCGCAGGCTCAGCGGCCATGGCTCACAGGCCCAGCCACTCCGCAGCAAGTGGGATCCTCCTGGACCGGGGCACGAACCCGTGTCCCCTGCATCGGCAGGTGGACCCCCAACCACTGCGCCACCAGGGAAGCCCCATGGTGCTTTTCATTTCTTTGTGCGGATCCATATTTCCCTGTGATATCATTTTCTTCTACCTAAGGGATTTCATTTAACATTTCTTGCAGTGTGGATCTGCTGGTGAAGAATTTTTTTCAACTTTTTTATGTCAGAAAAAAAAATCTTTATTTTGCCTTCATTTTTGAGGGAGATTTTCACTGGGTATAGAATTCTAGGCTGACAGTTTTCTTTTTATTTTCATTACTCCACTCTGAGGCACCACTGTCTTTTTGCTTGCCTTGTTTTCAATGAGAAATATGCTGTCATTCTTATCTTTGTTCCTCTGTATATAGCATGTATGTTTTTCTCTGACTGCTTTTAGGATTTTCTATTTTATCACTGGTTTTGAGCAATGCAATTATGATATACCTTGGTGTAGTTTTCTTCTTAGTTCTTGTGCTTGGATTCTTGGATCTATATGTTTATAGGCTTTATCAAGTTGGAAAATTTTTCAGCCATTATTGTTTTAAATATTTTTATGTCCCCCTTTCCCATTTGGGAACTCCAATTACATGAATATTAGGATGCCTGAAATTGTTCCACAGCTCACTGATACTTTGTTCGTTTAAAAAAAATTTTTTTTCCTCTGTGTGTTTCATTTTGCATAGTTTCTATTACTATGCTTTCAAGTACACTTATGTTTTCTCCTGCAGTGTCTAATCTACTGTTAATCCTATCCAGGTATTTTTCACCTCACACATTGTAGTTTTCACCTCTAGAAGTTCAACATGTTTTTTTTTTCTTTATGTCTTCCATGTCTCTCCTTAATTTTTTGAATGTATGGAACACTTAATAATAACTGTTTTTATGTCCATGGCTGCTAATTCTAACATGTGTGTCAATTCTTGGTAAGTTTCAATAGATTTTCTCCCTCTTTATGGGTCATATTTTCCTGCTTCTTTGCATGCCTAGTAATTTTTGATTGGATAGCAGACATTGTGAATTACACCTTATTGGCTGCTCAAATTTTATATATTCCTATAACTACTCTTGAGCTTTGTCCTGGCATGCAGTTAAGTTACTTTGAAAGTCTGATCCTTTTAAGACATATTAGGCAGAACCAGAGCCTAGTTCTTCTAGGGCTTATTATTTCTCACCACTAAGGTAAGATCCTTCTGAGTTCTCAACCTGATGTCCTGAGAATTTCAGGGCAGTAAGCTTGGGTATTCATAGGGCTCACTTTGTTTCTTGTCTCTCGGGGATCACACTGTCCTTTGTTGTTTGATGTCCAGTGTCTTGAAAATTGTTTCTTATATTTTGTGTGGTTTTTGGTAGTTTCAGGCAGGTATATCTGGTCCTTGCTTCTCTATCTTGGTCAGAAGGAAAAGTCTCACATCTTGCTTCCTGACCACAACTTATTCTACTTTATTTAATTACACTTACTATGACCTTTCTTTAACCCCATTGGGACCTCTAGTTCATGGTGCCCTCTACTGTCTCCCAATCTGTTGATACTCTCCTTTCATCACTTTCCTTCCTATGCAGCTTGTATTCCATGATCCATTATTTCAATAATGCTCTTGCTAATGTTCTCAATTCCCTTGCCCTTCTCTGCTCATTTAACCCAGCTGATTATATGGTAGAGGTTCAATATATTTTTTAAAATAAATAGATAAATAAATAAGAAAGTAGAGTATATATGTTCATTTCTCACAAACTCTGCCTATATTTCAAAGCTAAACATTAAAAACTACTGTTTTAGTACTACATCTCTTTTATCAATACAGATAATAATTACATATAAAATTAGGTTATCCCTTATATATAAATATCATTTTCCCAATTCTACACTATTTAGGATGGATGCTTGTTGATTTTTCTCAGTAAAAGTCATAGATTTCCAGGTTACAATTAAGCCAGTTATAGAAAAACAGAATGTTTAAGTATGAATGAAATTTAGAGATAAGTTCCTATTACTTTTCAATTTTACAGATGAGGTAGCTGAGGTTTTGAGAAGATAGATGATTTGGCTAAAACGTTTTTCAAAGCTCATACAGCTGGTCAGTAGCAGAATGAGGAGCAAAACCAACTCTCCTGACTCCAACCCAGGGTTCCTTCCTTCCCATTGCAGTGCTATATTTTCTTGCCCTGGTCTGCTTGTATCCAATACCCTGTGTTTACAGACAATTTGAATGTGGTTTATAGTATAGCTTGCCCTGGCTTCCCAGTGAAACCATTAGCTGCTTAACGATGGAGTAACCATGTGATTTCTAGAACAAGGTCATGTAATCTTATAGCACTACTTATAATAGGAGCAATGTGGCACATGTGTCATGTTCTTGCACTTACATAAAACATCCTTTCAAACATTAGTCAGTGACTCTGCCACAAGGGATTCAATAAGTTCATATCCCTACTGTGTAACACTTTCTGTGTAGAGTCTGATGCCAGATACCAGTAGAGAACTCTACAAGTTAGCATATAAATAATGTAATAAATTAAGCCCTAAGATATGAAAAAGCTCATGTCCCTCTAGACTCATCAGGACATTGTATCCTCAAAAACTGATTCCTGAAGTCTAGAAAAAGTTTCACAAGGAACAAGAAGCCTTCTAATCTTTATACTCTGATGGGTCATTGATGCACTGACCCCATATACATAGGGCCTAATAGTCAGGGATGGAGCCTAGTGAAAATTAGGCAGTGGGAGTAACGGAAAGCAAACAATGACTTAAACATGAATAACATTATTTCAATGTATATGTTTGAAATTCACACACATGCACACACACACACACACCTGTTGAGTAGACCAATATTTGAAATGGGTTAGAGTCAAAACGTACATTATTTGCAACTATGACTTGATGTTACTGCTAATGTAGTCGTTCTGATTTCACCAAATATTTTTAGTTCTTTGCCTTCTGGACAAATAACTTGATCGGTTTGCCGGCCCCTGTTGGTTTTGTAGAGCCATATGACTACTCCTGGCCATTGAAGTTGAGTCATTTCCAGGCTGGATCATTTAATTTTGGGTTAAGGTCCTTTAGAATTCTATTTCTGTCTGCGACAGTAATTGGCAACTTTAGAAGCTGACCCATCAGCTAGGCTCCCTGATTCCCTACGATGAATAGAGCCAACCCATTATGAATATGTAGTGTTAGCAAGAAATAAATCTTTGTTGTTCTAAGCCACAGTATTTTCAGAGTTGTTTGTTACCACAGCATAACCTAGCTTGTCCTGACAAAGACATCTGCTTTCATTCTCTTCTCTGAATAGAGAAGATATTGTCTTAGGAATAGATAGTGGTAGGAGTACAGGAACATTGAGAGAGTGGTAGAAAAGATAAAGTTAAGAAAGGGACACAGATGTAAAGGGGCCATTCTAAGACAAATAGAGACATATACAAATTAAATGCAATTTGGGAAGACATACTAGATTTCATTATTGTCATTGTTACTACTACTACCATGATTATTATTATTTTTATTATTATTTTTTTAAACAACCAGAAGACTACAGCCATTACATGCTATGACTCATCCTTAGTGTTGGATAGAGAAAGAGAGGGAGGAGAGATAATTGTAGCTTTTGGAATCTCTTAGGCTAAAGCAATAGTTATGCATCATACATAGTGTGAATTTTGTTTTTTGAGTATATTTTTTCTCTCCCATTTGGACTATACAATTCTTGTAGTTAAGGACCATATTTTATTTTCCTTTTGTGTATTTTGGGAACAGTTCTAAAGCTCAGTAAAATCAAGCTGAAGCCCAGCTTCATTTGCCATCAGGGAATTGGCATCAGATTTCATTGTTGACCATCTCTTGGGCTGACTCACAACAGATGCATCAGTTCTCACATTTTCATTTCCCAGAGCTTTAGGAATGTTTATTGAGAATCAAGAGCATGGTGGTGGGGCAGGGCAGTGAGGAGAAGTGCATTTGCAATCAACAATGTCTTTGGAACTGTAGTCCTCCTCATTGGCGACCGACTCAGTGAAGCAAACCAAATGAGAGACATTTTTCAAATTTGATTTTTCATAACAATTTTTCATTTTTTTTAGACATGTGAGCTGTTGGGTTTATTCTCTTTATTGCTCCTAGCCCTTGGCGCTTTTCCTTTTTCAATCTTCCCATTTGCCATTCTTAATTAGAAATTATCTACAGAGCCCCAAAAGTCAAGTGATACATTTAAAAACTCATGGGTGGGTATAAACTCTGTTGAGAGAAGGGTCGGCATTTATCAGAATCCTTTGAATTGTCAGTGTTCAAACCACATGGTAGTTTCCCACACCTGGCTGTGCACCTGGGCTTCTGCTTGCTCCTTTGATTATGGCCTTGGAAATTCTTTGCTAACTTTTCAATTGCTTTCCTTGTTTATCAGTCCTGGCCCTCGATCTCAGATTTTAGCTTTGCTTATCATATGACACACAAACTTGTCTTCTACTCTTGCATTATCCTTAACTCAAGCAGCATGTTTCTTGTTTTTGCAAGTATGACATTATTCTGCGGAACTTCTTCCTACCCCCCAGTGGTACAACGGAGTATTTGCCTACCAGTCTGGTTGCATTAAAAATGGACTGTATTTCTGCACACTAAAAAATTGCACTTGTTCTATATACTATGCAATTGTACTCATGGTATCTACTATATGTTTGGCACTAGTATAGGCAGTGGGGATACAGCAGTGAAAAAAGCAGACAAGAATCCCTGCCCTCATGGAACTTATTCTGTAGCAATGACAAATCCAATTACTAGTATGATTTGACATGGATCCTATAAAACTATACTGGTTCTTTATCTAGCTAATGATCTACATCGACATGTAAGTTTTAATGTTTTTGCATCCTGTAGTTTTAGTTTTAGTTCAAAATTAAACTTTTATCAGGATAGGCCAAAAGATGGTTGACTCATACCAGGTATGGTCAGAAGCCCCCTCCTGAGCACACGTGTTGATCCAAGAAAATAGGAAATAACCAGATGTCACATCTGATTTCTCACAGCCACGTGGAGAACGTCATTTTGTTTGTCATGCATCGGTTGGCTCCTGGACTGAAACCTGAGCTGCAATGAACTTATTCCATGCCGCCCTTTTCTAGAAGGGCTAACCAATGCCATTTGAGACTAATTTTTCTATATAGCTAAGAAGACAACTCTCTGGACTTACTTTTACAATGTACCTCTCTAGAAATAAGGCTTTGCATTAGATGGGAAGGTATTACACAATGAATAGGAGGGTGTGTGTGTGTGTGTGTGTGTACATGTGTATATGTATGCATGCTAGTACCCTGAGCTCCCCTTTCATTTGGCTTTAACCAAAAACCTGTCTCTTGAGGGCAAACTGATGCAGCTGGGAGGAGAAAGCCAGCTTCTCCTTAACTCCCCAGTCTGCTGCCTAAGTTCTATGAGTCCAAGGTGGGGTTTGGGGAGAGGAAGCCACATTTACCTCACAACTGTGACTAAGCCATCTTCCTGCTGCCAGGGACTCAGGTCTAGGTTGAACATATCTGTTACTTGGGCCCAAGGAACAGATTCTATGAGAGTTAATATCTTAAGCCTCTAGTTTGAATCCCTGTGCCTCTTCACAGGGTCTCCCAGGGCCCCATGCTGTTTTTTGATAAAGAGAACTGGAATTCCTTCTGCCTTTGTACTGGTGACTGGGATTTGTCCCAAACAGGCATGATTGGGAACTATTCTTCCTGTTGCTGAACCTTTATCAAGCTAGACTTGAGGGACCCTGCAGTCTGCTGGGAATCAGGTGAGGTAACCAAAGGGAATTCATATTTTAAGCCTATGAAAGACAAAACAAATACTGTACCATATTTCTCAGAATCTGCAAAGCCTCTCTGAGCTTCTAGAGATTTATGAACAGTTATTCCATGAACTCTTGGTTCCTGGACTCATTTTGTACTTGGACCATACCTGTATTTATTTTCAAGAATCTCATCATGTGAACTTTGAGGGATGTCTGGTCACACCACAGGTGAAGTCCCCGTCAGACTGGATGGAATCCAGATTCCTCTAACCTAGGCTAATACCATATCAGAAAGGCTCACTTGGACCCCTGGTGGAGGCTGGGGGAGTAGTCTGGGGCCCACTTGACTTCTGGGGCACATTCCTGGGCACCCTCTTGGCTCCAGAGGAGGCATGAAGGCTGGGGGAGAGGCCGTCTCACCTGAGAGCCCCTACCTGTTCCCTAGGTAAGACCACTCCTCCCCAAGTCTTCATGCTTTTCTGGGGAGTAATGAAGAGAAATTTCTAAGACCTGTGTGTGCTCCTCACAGAACCCTCAACCCTCCCTCTCCTCCAAAACTCACAGCCACATTACCATGATCTGCCTTGAGACCATCTGGCCTAATTTCACTAATCTCTGCATCTCCGATTAGGTCAGTCACCAGAACTCAGATCCTCCCCTCACTTCTTCCCTCATCCCCTGCACTACTTACATCCTCTGAAGCTATATTTTTTCCTCTATAGCATGTGTCATCATCTGTACTTTATAGATTTTACTTATTTATTTGTCTGTATTCCCGTCAGAATGTAAGCTCCATGGGGGCAGGAATTCTTGTCTGGTTTGTTGTTGTCTAGGATAGCACTTGGCACATAGTTGGTATTCAATAAATATTTGCTGAGTGAATAAATGATGTGATGGATATCTAGTATTTATTGAGGGTCACTAATTATTAATAATGTTCATTCTCTTGTTTTTTGGATAAATGACCCTCTCATTGATCTCTGAGGATGTATTAGCTTTTCTCATAGTCTCTGATAGTTAAGGGGACCCTCCAGAACCCAAATCGTTGCATTACTTTGGCCATAATCTTTGACAGCCTTCCTCCATGTCAAACATTTGCCAAAGAGACCAATGTGTCCAGTGTAAATATCGATGCTATCCAGCCTCAACCTTCTGGATCCCAACCACCACCCCTACTTGCATATGCTTCTTTCAAAAGACATTTAATCCAGGAGAAAACAGCCAGATTTCTGACTATTATAGCCAAATTTGAGGTCTGGTGGGAAACTGGCATGTGGCAATGGTCTAAGCAATCATCTTTGTAACACCATCAGACTCACTGTGATAACTACCTTCTCACTTTAATTTCTAAATCATTTATTTCTCAGAAGCTAGAAATGCTGGGTTGATGGCCTCTCCTAGAAGGCTATGCACCTGTCTGGCCCTACTAGCCACCCTGTGCTGTGCCATTAAGCTGGAATGTGATCACTTATATCCTGCAACACCAACCCACCAATAAGACCCTGCAAGGGCCTCCCCCTTTAATGACCTATTCCATCTCTGAGCTTGCTTTGCAGCTTGCCTTGCAGGGTGGACAGACAGTACTTAGATCATTTGTAGTGGTCTGGTTTTGAGGCCCCTATATCAATGGCTCTCCAACAAGTTTGTTGGTAGCCTGTCCTAACAAATAAAGCAATATGTCAGCATCTTCAATGCGAACGAGAATGAAGGAAGAATCTGGGAAGTACAAAGCCTCCTATTTCCATTGCTAACTTCCGGCGGCCTTGTAGGAACTTAACTATGTAAATCAATTTAAACACTTGCTCCTCTCAGGGCCAAGATGCCCATGCAAGTCCTCATGAATCTATGAGATGCCAGAGCAACTCCTGGAGGGCCATACTTCTGGGTCACTCTCAGAATGAGCGTGTCATACCGGTGAAATCTAACCTGATTCTACATCAACTATGTTTCAGTCCCCACTTGCACCCTGGGATCCTTTTACCCTGATTGATGCCATAGCAACCACCCAGCAGAACTCAGCATAGCCAGATCTAAAAACTTCACACGATGCTTGGGTGTAAGGCCCATTAAAAGGTCACCATTGCCAGGCAACAGAATCTCTGGACATCCTTACAAATAGAATAACACACCTTATTCTACCATCCCAGAAACTCAAAGGCAGATACATAGAGACCCCCTCCCCCATCACTGTTATATTTCCCTGTGGCTACCGCTATCCGTGACCAGACACACCCACAGCAGGCCTGGCTATATGATCACACCACTAGCACCCCTGATGGTTATTAGTAAGGCTGGATACAGCACCTGTGCTGTGAAAACTCCCTCCCGGGCCAGGACGGGCTTGCAGAGCTAGCATAAATAGAGTTCATGGGACAGATCTGAGATCCAGCTGTGTATCTGCCCTGAACCCCTGTCTTGGGATTTGACTATTAACAAAGCACACCTTAAAGCAGAATGGAGTCAGAGCCAGAGCAGCTCCTTTAAGGAGTGGAGGGAGGGAGGGCTGCTGCACCATCGGATGGCCCAACACAAGTAGGAGGAAGGTGTGTGAGTGGTGTTCCTTGAGCCACTTGGTCACCAGAACTACAATCTTATCCTTGTCTTCTGGCTGCACTTGCGGTTTTCTAAACTTGTCTTCCTTTTTGGATTATGAATTTGGAATTTATTTAAAGGGCTCACATCCTCATAAAATCATTTTTACTGGGCTTCAACACCTTTCCTGTGCATGTCTATTTGTGTACACATAGGTACACACCCACGCACACGCACACACGCACACGCGGCTGAATTACGGTCTGCATCTCTTCTCATGGATTTTCTAATACAGATGCAACTAATTGAATCCTCTGCATGCCACCGCATCTCCTCCAACCCAACCTGTTTTCTTATATGCTCAATCCTTGTGTTGCAGTGGGCATGAACTATATATTTTTAAGAAACAGTCATTTTTATAGCATACTTTGGAGTCTAAAGCTCAGCAAAAACACATTCATACCAGATCTTTCAACAATATGGAATTTCTTATCATCCAAGTTTTATGATCCTCATAAATTCAATTTGTTAGAGTCCACATGTGGAATATCTACAGCAGATGCTAGATCCTATACCGCCCCCTTGTTACCATGCTTTGGGGGCTGCCAATGCACATCTTGGTGCGTGCTCAGAGCTACAGAGTAGAGCTTCTTCCGTATCCCACTCTCCTCTCCAGGTAAGTTTTCTTTCCTAATGATGCCTGTTTTATGTTGACGCGAAAATAGTTCATTAATTAGCTTTCTTTGAGCACACAGAGAATTAAAATGGGGAGATGCTTACACGGGTTTATGACCTACATCTAGAATACACTTCAGTGTTGGCTATTCTATAATTTACAAAGTGATTCTAATATATGCCATGTTCTTTGAGGATAGGATTATTTCTAACTCATTTTCATAGCCTGTTGAGTGGCTCTTACAGTGTCTGGTACACACTAAGTACTTATTAAGTACTTATTGAATAAATGAGTGGACCCAACGGCAGTACAGGAGGAAAATGTCAGAATACCAATGGGTTGAGAGACAGATGAGGGCAGTTTTAGAAATGAAACTTCTAAAACCTTGGGCTCTTCGATGGTCAAAAACATGTATGGAAGCTGATGGGAAACAGCTCCTTGTAACCCCCGGGTCCTCCTTGTCTGTGAGATTCAGTGAGGGACCTTACTCTCTCACTATGAGGAATCAGTACAGGACTGGAGAAAATAACAGAAAGGCAAGTACTGGAAAACAGGATTTTATGTTTCATGTCCATGATTTTTTTTCTTTTTGGTATATTTAAATATCTGAGAAAGTGATTCGTCAGTCATCAGATTTAACAAAATCCACTCTCCTTTCGCTACGTGCTTTAGTGTTACAGGAAACTTTCAATTATCTCGATTAATGGCATGGAAGCAAAGGTACACGTAATAATACCATTTCTATTTGCCTTTGGAAAGTATTAGGTCTGCTTTTCCCCCAGCAGGTTTGCTTTCATAATGATTAGTTCTAGCTTGGGCTAATATTAAAATGAGTTAGCATTTTCTCTGTACAATACCTGGTAGAAGAGAAATGTGTTTATGGTAGAGCAAACTCATGCAGGGCTTAGTATTTGTCACAGTTAATCACCCACATGTATAATCTACTTGCAGCAAGTGGAATTTTGAACAGAGCAAAGGCAAAGAGCAACTTCATGTCCTGGATTTTAATGCCCTGGGGTAGATGCCCCAGGAGAAAGCTACAGCTCACGTTATGAAGAGTGTGAGTAGAAAAAGAACACTGGACTAGGAGTAAAGCAACTGGGGTTCTCATCCTTGATGCCCTATGTAGGCCACATAACCTCTTTGGGTCTCAATTATTTTACCTACAAAATGTAATAATGACATCTGTAAATATCTACCTAACAGGTTAACTGCCAAAAGAGAGTAGTGAGGAAAGGGCTTGTAAAAGTATTAAATGCTAGGAAAATGCAAGGCATTGATAGACAAGCAATGAAATATTGTCACCGTCTTTTCATGACCTGTCCTTTGTCCTAACTCCTCAATGCTTGGGGTCTTGGGCTGTCGCTTCTGAAACTTACCCCAGTTTAAAAAAAAAAAGTCACATTTCTTAAGGATCCTGCTCTTCCAGGAATAGCTACTTTGATAAAGTCCATGGATCCTAATGAATAGATAGATATATCCTTTCTCAGGATTTTAGCAGAGATCTTCCAGCTATAATACTTAACCTAGTGGCTCTCTAAGGGAGGTCCCTGGACCACCAGCAGCAGCAGCAGCAGCCGGGGATGCAGATTCTTGGATCCACCCCAGACCTACTGAATCACAAACTCTGAGAGTGGAGTCCAGCAATCTGTGTTTTAACAAGTGCTCCAGCTGATTCTGGTGTACACTCAAGTTTGAGAACCACTGACTTAGCTCAAAGGAAAAAAAAGGAAAGCTAGGAATTGGGCTCTTGGACATGCTACTGAGAAACCTTTATTTCTCTGAAGGAGGTAGGGGAAGACTTAGGGCACTTTTCAAATCATACTGCACAGTCGTGTGTGTGTGTGTGTGTGTGTGTGTGTGTGTGTGTGTGTGTGTGTGTGTGTGTGTGTGTACAATGATGACCGAGAACATAATTTTCTCAGGGATGTCTTTTTCCCAACCACCTTACCTAAAAATGCATCACCCCTCCCCTAGCACTCCCCACTTCCCTTTCTTGATATACTTTTCTCTGTAGCATTTATCACCTTCTGATATGCTGATATTTACCTACGTATTCGTTTATCGTGTTTCCCCCAGGCCTAATGTTCACTCCATGAGGGCACTCTACTTTTTCACTGCTGTGTCCCCAGCTCTGAGAACTGTGCACGGTCCCTAGTGGGCACTCAATAAATATTTGTTGAATTAGTGAGTGAATGAATGACTACTGAACTTGGGAGATGAGAAAATACCAGGTCAGACCAAAACACTGAAACACCTGCAAGCACTCTTCTTACAGCACGGGAGCCTTGCCTCTCTGTTCTTGCTTTGGGCTCTGAAATAAGTCTGCAAACAAGGCTTGGGTAACTGCCATCCTCAAGGGTTCAGTTCACCATGCTGTTTGATTATCATTGCAAAGTGTGCTGTCTGGCTTTTCCTAGGCTGGGGATAGTGTGCTGGTTGATCAACACGTTCATAGGGCCGGCTGTGGTTAGGGGGCAGTTTCTGGGTATGCAAGAGACTGGAGGGTGACCTAGTAGGGAAAAGGGAGCCTAAGAATAGAAATCTACTGAGTTCTAGGCCTCGTGCTGCCCCTAACTTGCTATATGGTCTTAAGCAAACTGCTTAGCATTTCTGGGTCTCAGTTTCATCTGTGGATCTCAAGGATCTCCAAGGTCCCTTCCAGTTATAATTGTATAACCATGCAAGTGTTCCTTGATTAATGCCTGTCTCCTCCACTGGTAAGCTCTGTGAGAAGAGGGGCTGAGTCTGTATTTGCCCACCTAGTTCATAATGCCCAGCACTTAGGGACACTCAAATATTTTCCGAGTGAGCAAATCCCTGTGAGAACTGAATGGGGATCTCAGCCTCATCAGACTGTGCTCTACAAAGATAAGTCCCAGGTATGAGGATGTGGGTTGCAAAACCCTGACCTGGAAGGGATCTCCAGTCACAGGAAGAGCAGGATGCTGGCTCTGCCACACGCCACCACCGCCAGGGCACACAGAGGTTGCAAAATTCATCAAAGACCATGACAAGCTACAAGGGAGAGCCCAGGCTGGGCGCTGGCCATCAGCCCTGTGGTCCGAAGAAGCATGGGTTTGGGGATCAGAGCCCTGAATTTGAATCACAGATCTGCTATTATCTAGCTTTATGACTCTGTACAAGTTATTTGCTTCTCTCAGCTTCAGCCTCTTCATCTGGAAAATGAAGACAGTACTGCCTGCCTCTCAGGATGGCTCTGAAAACTAGAGGAGTTGATGTCTATCAAGTGCCTTCCCAGCACGTGAGAAGGGTGCTCAGTATACGGAAGGCTCCTTGTCTGGTCCTGCCTTCTCTGCCCCTTACAAGGTTTCTAACAAAGCCTCCTATCCCAAAGAACTGGCCCAAGTTGGTTACTGGCTCATGAGAGTGCCCTGGCCAGTCTGGCTGAAGGGGGATAAAGATTGGAATCAAAAGTGCTTCTCAAAATATCTACCTTTGGAAATACATATTTTTATTTGCTTCTAGTTTGCTGAGATTTTGAAATTTGTTGCTTGCTCTAACTTGATATCAAAAGGTGCAACTTTGTAAATAAAGTTTAACAACCGGTAATCACTTGAACATGCTGACGTCTTATCACTGAACAGAACGAACTAGAACTTGACCTCTCTTTTTGGCTGCCTTTGTCTCTCCTTCTGCCTTGCCCTTTCTCTGGCCGAGGGAATTATCCTCCTGTTCCTGCCCTGCCCCCTCCACTTTCCCCCATCACACTCATCTACTTCATATGGCCGTCTTTATTCTGGAAAACAAATTCTGCTGCTAGGCAACCAGAAGACAAAATCGCTGTGGTTGACGTGATTCTCATTAGTGACTGCAATTGCAGTGGTGCCGCAACTAGGCCAGACGTACACTCATTGCATCTGTCCCCAACAAACAGATCTTTCCAGAAAGTGGGATGGGGTGAATTCTTGGTATAAAATTAAGGGCCTCAGCACTCAACAGAAAGTATTTATAAATCACTGTATATCAACAGCCTGCTTTAGAATCATTTTATTAGAACACATTCAAGAAAGTGACATATGGAAAAAAGACAGCAGCAATTCTTAGTCATGCAAATGCCCGTGTTAAGGTTCTCCATTAGATTTAAATTCAAGTACAAAGTCAGTCCTTTCCTGAGCCAGGTGCAATTCCAGAGAATGACACTTTGAATTGAGAGCACGTTTCCTTTGCAAAGTTCAGAACACTGAACAAGTCCCATCCTCACAATAAGATTGTGAGATACATGGAAGTGTAAACTTTCAGGATTTTAAGGAACCCTTTACCCAAGCCCTCCCCCATAACCCAGTTGAGGGAAGTAAGTGCAACTTTGGGACCTCTTAGAAATAAGGTTTAGTCTATTGAAAATAAAGCAGTGGGCCTTAAAAAAATTAGAAAATGAATATATATATATACATATATATACGTAATGGAGTCATCTTTGCCTCTTGCCTTGGTGTGGGGTTTCCATGAAACTGTGTTGGGGGTAGGGGCTCTCTCTTGAGTGTTTTGAAAGTTGGAGGACTTTTTTTTAATTTTTTAACTTTTTATTATGAAAAACTGCAAACATATACAAAAGGGAGAGAATGATATAATAAATACCCACGTACCCATCATCTAGTCTCAACAATTATCAACACGTGGCCAGTCTGGTTCACTTATTTCTTCTCCCACTTCCCACCCATCCCCTAACAGGACAATTTGGTAGCCAAGGAAGGCTGGGAGGGTGATCTTTGAACCAGACACCTCAGGAGTGAGTGAGGTGAGGGAAGAGCTAGAAAATCGTGACAGAACCTGGGTAGGCTGAAGCAGACAGAATACTTGTTGGGAGAAGTGGTTCCTGCCAGTGTCTGGGAAAGGCTGGAGTTCCCTCATCTTCCATAAACCATAACCGTAAACTGTCCCTCCTTCCTCCTCCCTCCTTCTCATGATATGGGGGAGGCAGGCTGGATTAGAATGACGGGTTTTTCCAGATTGGGGCCACTGACAATAGAAACATTCAACCTGGAGAAGAACTCCAGGGACAAATACGTCCCTCTGATGAACCTGCCCACTCACATGGCAGACCTCTAGGGCAGCGAGGGCCCGGGGGTGCCTGGTGTTCAGATTGGGAGCTGGGGTGGGCGGTGTGTCGGGCCATGGGGCCTCTCACAGGTCCCTACTGTCCCACCATTTTAGACTTTGGAGAGAAGCTCGGCAACCTCGAATTGCACCCAGTAGAGAAAGAAGCAAGGGGCCCCGAGGGGTGAGCCCATGGCCCAGGGGGGCAGATTTTGCCTGGAACATGTGGCCCTCTGAGCAAAGGCTGCACCCCACCCCAGCCCTGCCAGAGCAGTCTCAAGAGAGGTGGGTGATGGGAGTCCAGGTGGGAGGTCCCAACGGCGGCACGGCTAACCCGGTGAGCTGCGTGCTAAACGTAAGTGGAGAAAGGATCTCCAGGTCCCAGGTACCACCGAGGAGCAAGGTTGCCATCCTGTTAAGAAAAGGGCCGGGGCTCTGTGATTTGCATATAACTTTGCAAAAATTTCCATGAGATTCCTGTAGCCTTTTATAGAAAACAGAGTGAAACCGTCAGTGCGACCTAATGTATTTCTAGCAACCCAACACACACAGTGCAACCTGGCAAACACACAGTCATAATTTTAGAGGAACTGGAGGAAGCAGAGTGCTGTGTAGGACAGTGCTCGGTCTGAAGGTTCAGAAGAAGCCAACCGGGTCCAGGATCCAGAGGGGGATCACTCACTGGACACTTTTAACTGTGAAACACTGTCAACGTTCAAATCTGTATACTGTTCCTCGCTTTAGTTCCCTGTAGAGCACTCTGGCTGTGGCTTTCCAATTTCCCAGACAGATAAGGAGGAGGAAAGCCAGGAATAATATAACTAGGGATGCATTAAATATGAGGTCCAGTGCACCAAGGAGGGAAGGGGGGCCGGGATGAATTGGGAGATTGGGACTGACATATATACACTAACGTGCATAAAATAGATAACTAAGGAGAACCTGCTGTTTAGCACAGGGAACTCCACTTTGCTGTACAGTAGAAACTAACACAACATTGTAAAACAACTATACCCCAATTTAAAGGAACATATGAGGTCCAGTGGCAGTGATCATTAGTGTTTATTTCATACCCTTTTTGTTTTGTTTTGTTTTCTTGTTTCAACTCTTTTAGGGTCCCTGTGCCCTACCAAGTCTTACCATGACCTTCAGTTGGGGGAAAGAAACTGAGAAAAGTTTACCCATTTACGCAGCAGATTTTTAGTAGCAACTGACTTAACATTCCTGGTTTCAAGTGTTTCCAGGGTTCATAAAGTGGTAGTCTGGACTTTTTCTAAGGCACGTGGTTGGTTAGTGCAGGCTGCAAGGCCAGCTGAGGGAATGGATCACTGAGTGAGGGAGCCATGCCAGAGACCCCATATCCCAGTGTTGGTTCCACCATCTCTACTGGGCCATTGGAGGCAATGGAATCATCGTTTCTTTAAGAACAATGGTCCCTCAAAGAGAACCAACCTCTAGTGCTTCTTGGAAAAGTGACATATTTTAAACAGCTATGGCTCTTAGCCAAGAGAAAAATTCAAGATGAATTGAAGAGTATGACCTTCCATTTGACTGTGGCTCAGTTCATGGTATCAAAGGCTGCCTTATAAAAACGAGAAAAACCGTATGAGACTCTCTTAGTAAGACCTCCAGCCAGGCAAAAACTGTTCATTAAGGGAGAGAAAACACTTCAGCATCAAGTTCAAATGGCAGTTACCCTGAGCTGTGGGGAAGGTAGCAGGTGCTAAGGATTCAGGAGGGAGATGAGATTCTGAAGAAAGCCAGGGGCAGTATGCATGCATTTGTGAAAGGGCAAAGTACTGGGCTCACCTTTTCCAGGGCAAAAGGGACTCAAAAATTTTAAATCGTATTTTCCTTTGCATAATGTTACATTTATGGACTGGGGGGGAGGTAGCATCAGCTGTCCTGATTAGCTAGTCTCCCACATCATAATTCACTGTCAGTACCAGTTTATAGATATGCTATTTCATCTGTAGAACTTATTTTAGTGGCAGAATTTAAGTCTTACAAGCGCTGAATTTCACATTTTGCTCTTTATGCAATGGTTAAAATTCTGAAGGGAGAGAGCAGTTTTAAAAAATATTTTTAGTGTCATCATTATCAATAGCTAATTTATTTGTGTCATTTTTATTATCACTATTACTAATGGTTAATATTTATTGCGTGTTTACCATGTGCCAGGTGAAGTGCTGAGTGTTTGGCACGCATCATTTCACATAACTTGCACCACAACCTTATGGGGTGGGTAGTACCATTACCCCCATTTTGCAGATTGAAGCACTGAGGTCCTGCCCAGGATCATACAGCTGACAGTGGAGGGGCTGAGATCTGAACTGAGGTTGGTTTGACTCCAAAGCTGTCCTAACCACTGTGCTAGGTTGCCTTTTGTAAAGGAGCATCCGTCTGTTAAATGATATTTGTACGTGTGTAATCTCTGTGGATTCCAAAGGTCTTAGAAAGCATCCTTCACATTTGGAGGATCCATGTTATCCTTGGGGACCTAACTAGAAGTGGTTTGGGTCACCTCATCATGTGTGTTCATTAGATTCTGCACAAAAACTTTTATCCCCTTTTAAACCTCAAGCTGTGATGGTCCCTGTGTACCTGCAAATCTCTCTGATGATGGTTTGATATGTGAGACATATAAGAAATGAAGGCATGTAAGCAAACTGAACACTTGTTCTCCAAAACTCTGAGAAAATACATACACATTTACATAGGAAGCCATTGTTTTATATGGCCCAGGTGATACCTTAAAAGAGTAGTTAACACCAATGCATAGCTCTTTAAAAATGACAGCCATTCATGATCTCACTGAGATGGTTTTCTAAAAATTTGGCCTAGGGCAAAGACTAGTGGGAAAAGTTTAAGTGGAAGTGTGGTTAAAAGAAAAAGAAGGCCATTAAATTTCTTTGAAATGCTAATGATCTCTATTATTTAGAAAATAACTCTCTGCTTGGAATTCACAGATATCCCACATCCAATCACCCTCTACCTTTGGCATTCTGATTCAACAGGCCAGTGAGGAGCCTGGGATGCCTGTTTTGAAATGATTCCTCGGTAATTCTAAGGGTCACCTTGTTTAAGATCCTTAAGGCAGAGGCCTTTTCTATGTACCAGCCACTCCATGGTTGGAAAACCTGAGTTTTGCAGCATTTCAACTGCATTTTCACATCTGCCAGCATACATTGTCCAGAAGCACTTGGGCATTTTCCATGAGGAGCAAGAATCAGTGAGACCCATTTTAATAGGACAGCAGCTTTTATTAACCAGACCTCCCTAGAATTCTTTTTTTTTTGGGGGGGGGCACCTATATTGAGATTTCTCCCAGCTCCCTCAATTTAGGTGCAGACCCTTTCATAGGAACAGATTACTTATTTATTTAATATACTGTAGGTCTCATTCTAATATTAGACACTCATAAAATGAGTTTTCTCAGTTATGATGAGATGTTCTACAGTCCCTGGGTGCACAAGAGACATTACTGGACATCCCACGGTCTAAAAATTGCCATAAACGGGGAACATATTTGTTATATTATAGATTTCCATCCTTTCTTGTTCCACAAAGAATCTGAGGTGGCTATTTTGCAATATATTTCTAAATGCATCTTCAGTTGACTACATATTCTAGATGCTTCTGTCTGATGGATTTGGAAGCCACTGAGGCAGGTGTGTGCTTGAATCACTAGTCCCGTGGCCAAGACATAATAAACAGCCTCCTCTAAATTCCCGACTCGTGCCATGCTCCACTAGACACAGCAGCCACTGAGCAGTTAGCACATGTAATACACAGAACATGGTATGTTCTTGGTTTTTTTATTCTTTTCTTCCCCCTTGTTCTTGGTTTTTTAATTCAGGTGCATTTCATTCAGTTGGTCAGGAGGGAGAAACAGTAAGACTTACAGCATTTGGGCCAAAATGTTGCTTTGTGTGTTTCTGCCTGAATCACCCAACTGTTTTCGTTCATGAACTTGGCCAGCAGAAGGCAGCGTACACAGTGGACGTGAGAAAGACCTGGGTTCAAATCTCAGCTCTGCCACTTTCTGGATGTGTGACCTTGGGCAACTATTTAACTTCTACATTCTTCCTCATCTGCAAAATGAGGATAACGATACTTACCTTGAAGAATTGTGAGGATGGAGTGAGAGATTATACATAAAACGCCAGGCTCATAGTAGGAGTTCAGGAAGAGAGACAATTGCTACTGTCAGTCGTGTATGCTCTGGATGCTTCCTTACAGCAGCAGACTTCGTGCTTTTCTCCACCTGCCAGATTTCAGCAGGGGCTTCTAAGGGAAAGGACTGTATGTTTTTCAGTAGGTGGGTGGGGTCCTTGGTGGGGACTTCACTGCTTTGTTTGTACTCCTCCATTACACACAGGGAACTGCAAATCCCATATTAACTGGTTTAAAAGAGCCTTTCTCCACCTCAGATTTCAAACCTAGGGCCCAGACTGGAAATGTTCCTTCATCAGAATGAAAAACTGAGATACAGACAAGCACAAATGTTGAATTGTGCAAAGAGAAAAGACATAAACATCATGGAGTATGTTTTCAGTTTAGCTCTTTTTCAAAACTGATTTTTGTGACTTTCTTTGTTCTTTCCTGTTTCCTACTCTATTTTTGGCTTTTAGACATGCGTGTGTACTGCTCATCCGGAGCCCAGGGCTCCTCCTTGGGAATTCGGTAAGGAGGTGACTGGTAAGGAACAGTTGGCTGAGCAGCTTGGTGAAGAGCAGGGAGGCCTTGGAGGTGGTGCAGAGCCAGGCTCTGCTATGTCCCCTCCTGGCTCCGAGGCCAGGGTGGTCCCCACTTCCAGAACACCATCCCAGAGGAAAGAAATGAGCCACAGCAAGGAAGAGTCACCCTCCCTGTTTTTATCTTTCCATTTCTCCTTCCGCTCTTGGAGAGAACCATGAGACTAGGCGGGGTGGGAGAAACATCCTTGACAATGTTTGTTTCATGCAATTTTTTTGTTCTAAGTTCAGAAAGGTTAGAAACTGTCTTTTTACCAAGAATTCTAATCATAAATTTCCCTGTGTCCTTAGACAGTGGGAGATGAGGGAGGGGAGGGGGTGGGGGAGCTGTGTGTTGACCTAATGATGAACCTGCTGTTAGGAACCCTGCCGCCCGTGCAGGGGTGACCCATCCCTCCTCCCCCAGGTCCCAGTGTCCCCACGCTGATCACTCAGGAAACCCCTCCATCTGGAGTCACAGGGGACTTAAACCAAACTGGAAACGTGTCTGCCTTTTCTCTCTCCCACTGCATGTATCTCTTCATAAAACCTCTTCATGAACTTGAAAGTATATTTCGAGCTTTTCCTCACCTTTTCCATACTTTTCAAAACAGCTGAGTTCGGGGGGAAACCCTGATGAACTCCCTATCTACCTCTCCCACCCCCACCCCCAAATTTTCCTTCTCTTTCCTTCCACTGTCCAAGGCTCCTGACCTTCACAACCAAACAAAGTTGCCAGTTCCTCAGCTCACAACCTTCAGTAACCTTGGCCCATCCTGCAAGTCAGCCCAAATTCACCGTCTGGTCACTTTCTCTCATCTGGAGATGCTAAGGTGAAGTCCATCCCTCTGTTCCCTACTAGGCCCCTGCTTGTCTCTTTGTCCTTGGTTGACACAGAGGGTTGATCTCTGCAATCATCTAATAATTGTGTCCTATCCTTAAAAATATCATCTATTAGGTTTTTGTTGTTGTTGTTGCTACTAATAAAAGTAATTTGACTTATCATAGAGAATTTGGAAAAAGCCACCATCTAGAAAGCCACTGTTTACTTGTTGGTGTATTTCCTTCATCTATACATACATGCATATATATATGTATATACGAATAATGTATATATGCATACAGGAGCACAAATACACACACATGCATACACATCCACATTCCTTTTAATGTTTAACAGAAAAATTAGTCTTTCATATTTAGAGGGAAAAGGAAGACCCCAAGCAGGTGGGAAAGAAAACCCCAGGCTGCAGCTCAGGTAGGCTCTTCACCTGTGCCAGCTGCGGCCATGAGCCTTTGGAGCACCTGGCTTATTGGTTTGTAATGTCACGGGCCTGATGGCTGAGGAAAATATCCAAGCTATCCCTGCCTCCCAGAGCACATAGATGAATCCTTCTTAGAGAGCAATATGGGAAACACATTCAGAGACGCACAAAAGTTCATAAATATACACAAACAGAAGCTATACACATAAAACATATTCAAACAAGTCTTTTCTGAGCCCTCTCTGTGAATGCCCAGCCCTATCTCAGTGCATTGCCGATAACACAAGGTATCACACGTGAGCGTTTGTCTTTGTGGGTCTCGGGACTCGGCTGCTGAGACAAAAACTAACCCCTGGGAAACAACAGCAGACTGGAAGGAGATGGTTTCTCACAAAGTGCTGATGAAAGGGACTCCAGAGATCATTCTAATATTCTAATAATGAAGAAAATGTGTTCCAGCAACATTCTTCCTAAGGTCAGAAACGTATCTATCAGGACAGAGAGATAATTCTGGAGACACAGTGATGCAGTATATCTTAGACATATACTAACACAGGCAATTATGATTTGAAAGATCTATATTTTGGTGAAGATAATCACACATATCTACCGGAAAACATGTTAGAGGAGAGGTCCCCAGGGGAGGTGCAAGACCAGGAGGAAGTGGCCTGTTTATCAGGACGCTCTAGGTCCTAGAGAATGTTGCTGTGGTTTGGGAGACATGTTTCTCCTCTTGAAGCTCCCAGAGATAGACTTTATATATTATATAAAAATCTGAAGCCAGGCTAAGGAATGTGCAATCACTGTGATGATCCAGTGGAATGTTATTTCAGGAGGAGGATAGAGAATGAAGGAGAGCTGAGATGGCTTCGAGACCAAGCTGTGGATGTGGATGTAGGCCAGGAGCAGACCCGGGAGATGGCATATGACTTTAGTTTCAGTTCTGTTGAGTAGACTGCAGTGAGTCACCCAAGAGCAGTTATATCATAGACAGCTAGAAATACAGTAGTGGGTCCCAGAGTGGAAAGTGAGGGCTAGAAACAGACATCTTTCAACTCACTGTTAAGAGTGCAACTTCATGCAAAGTAATACGGAAAACACAAAGTAAAACACATATGCTTTGGAGGTTAAAGAATGATATTCGATTTTGGCAGGGAGTAGGGAGCAATATTGCTGGCTCAGAGGTGGTGGCAGGAGATTAATGTGGAGTAGTGAGCTTTTCCATGAAGGAGGCATGAGTCAGGCTGGCGGTGAGGGGTGGGTAGGATGTGATTAGGTAAAGTCGGTGGGCATTATAGGAAATGGAAGCAGTAGGAGCAGATCACAACATGAGTGGGGGCACTCGACTGCCGTTGTTTACTTTGTACCAGATGCTGTAGTAGACAGTAAAGATAGAAGCAACATTAAGATCAAGACGTGATCGTCAAAAAACTCACAATGTAACAGGGGAGAAAGCCATACAGGCAACCAATTGTTTGGGAAGTGCAACTAGGCTGCAACATATAAACTGCCGATATTCAGTCAACCATGTTGGATCCATGAAAATGGCAGTTTCATACGATTCCATCTAATATAAGTGCATTATATAGTGTCTATAAAAGGTAAGGGTCTCTAAAGGATCATGCATAGGAAGGAAAACTATATAAATGACTTTGGAGGTGGGCCTGTACTTTATTCTAAATAAATGTGCTACTGAAGTCTTTTAACAGGTAAGTGAGATATTGAAAGAGATGTTTTAGGAAGATGAATTAGGTGTCAGTAGAAAAGATAAAATGCAGGGGCAAAATCCCAGAAAGCAGTAGGGGACATTTAGGAGGCTACTTAAAGAATTTAAGCAAAGGGTGACCAAGGCCTGACCAGGGTGATGTGACAGACATTTTGAGGGAATCATCCTCAGGACTTGGCAACAGACTGGGTGGCTATCAGGGGATATGCCCCAAAATGGATCCACAGATACAAACCTGGGTATCTGGAAAATCCTGCTTCTACCTCAAACAGGGAAGTCAAACCAAGTTGCTGATTTGAAAGAAAAATAAAATTGTCTGACGCTGAGACTGAGGGAAGCCGACATCAAACTGGAAAGACCTACAATGACAGTGTTCATTACGTCACCATTTGGTCTTATATTTGCTCGTTGGTTTCCTGGTTCTCCAGTAGAACCGAGTGTTCGTAAGGTTGGGGACTGGCCTGTTTGGTGTCACTGCTGCATCTCCAGCTTGCAACAGTGCCTGACACATAGTAGGCGCACAAAAAATGTGCTGCGTGAACAAACAATGAATATGGAACTGCCATTAGGAGTAACGTCTCTTCAGAGATATCACGTTGGAATTTTTGTCATGGACGTCAGTATGGAAGCAACAAAAACTACTGTTGAAGCTGGGGGAGGATCTGTAGAAAGAAGAATCAGGAGAAGTTCGAGTGCAGGGAGCGTGAAGTAACAAAGAGGTGTGAGATGGCAGAGGGAAAGGAGATGCTTGACAATAAGAGGGAAAGAAGAGGTGCTGGATGGATGTACTGGATGGAGGTGGGTACAAAGCATGAGATTCAGAGCCTGTGGGTAGTTTAACTTTAGACTCTATCTGAGTCTAAGAGAAAGAATAAGAGCATAAAAGGACAGTTACACATCAAAGTGAAGATAAGAGTAATTCTGTAACTATCATGCTCAAAAAACAAACAAACAAAGAACCTCTCAGTGTTTCTTGGATAATACTCAAAAATCTAAATTCCTTTCAATGGTGTCCAGAGTCTGCCACGATCTGACCCAACCAATCATTTCAGCCTTGTTTCCGACAGCTCACCTCACAAACTCCGCACTTCATCAGGCATGTTTACTCTGCATGCACCAAACTTATCCTATATTTTCCTTTCTCGCTGTCCCTGCTCTTGCTGTTTGATCCATTTAGGATGACTTTCCTCCCCACTCCCAATACCAATGCTGCCTGGATAAACTCTACCCACTTGGTAAAGTTTAATGCTGAACCTTCTCTAATCTTCGCAAACTAGGTAAGTTTGAGTTTCTTAATAATATTTGTTTCCCATTTCTAGTTCTCTTTCTTACCCACAATGCCCAACACATTACCTTGTGTTTATTGGGTCTTCGTTTATTGACTTAACAAATATTAACTGAGTCCCTCCTGTGAATCAGTATTTTGTTAGATTTGGTGATGCAGTGGGGGTATAAAACAGATATGTCTCCGCCCTCATGGACTTAACATCTGGTGCTGGAGGCAACTGTGTAACCAAACAAACGCTTATATAGTAAATAATGGTGATAAATTCCAAGAAATAACAATACAGAATGCAGTGAGAGATATGACTTGGGGAGTGGAGTTAGTCAGAGGGTCAGGAAGGGCTGAGATCTGAAAGAAGAGAGAGCAAAAGGAGTGGGAAACAAGGCTGAAATGAGTGGTTGGGTCAGATCATGGCAGACACTGGAGAGCAAAAGGAGAAAGGATTATCCAGGCAGAGGAAACAAAGGCCCTGAGACCGTAAAGAAACCTGACACATTCAAGGAAGGCCAGGAACGTTGGGAGGCAGGAAACAAGAGGAAGAGTGGCTGCAGCAAGGAGAAGAGGGCTGAGGTCCAGACAATGCCCTCATAGGTCATGTTGAAGACTTTGGTATTCACCCTAAGGGCAAAAGGACCTTCTCAAAGGGCTTGAAGCCACAGATGCGAAGAGCTTGCATTTTCAAAAGATCACATTGGTCTCAGAGTGAAGAAAAGGTTAGAGGAAAGTAAGAGTGGATGTCTGGGGACCAATTAGGAGGCTTCTTTCATAGGCCATGTGTGATACGACAGTGGCTTGGACTAGAGTGGATTATACAGACCCTCAATAAATGCCACAGGAGTGCAGAATCAGTGTTTTGGAGTCAATCACTAGGACTGAGAAAAGCTGAGTTTCACCTTTACAAATCTTTCCACTAACGTAAATCATAGTCAACGTCACCTCAGCTCTCCAAAACCCGTGGGAAATGTGTCTGTCAGGATAATCAAGTGTTCTGGATGACTAAAGGTAAACAGCAACACCACCTTTTCTCCCCATTTTAAATCTTTTTATGAATATCTTTACATCTCTGACTTCTTAAAAAGCAAAGTACACTGAACATAATTTCCCCATCTGTTGACAATTACACAAACCCACATGAGTAATAGTTATGGTGTAGTACAAAATACAAAGGATGTTGTAAGACATGCCAGGTCATAATAGCACTCTTGGTACCTTCACTAAATAGAACCCAACTGCTGGAGTTTTATTTCCTCCTTCAGCTTTTGCTTTCATAGCTTTTCTGCTTCCTCTCTTGCTGTCAACAGCTCAGCCTTCGTGGCTATTAGTGTGTCTATATAAAAGTAACTTTCTCCTCTTCTAATTTTCTTAGGGGCTAAGTAACTAGATGACAGAGGTGGTAAGCATTACATATAAAATTAGGATTGGAGAGGCTTTCCTGTGAGCATAGATGCTTAGTTTTGCTATGTAAAGATTTCCTTCCTGGGTCTTGGATCTGTTTGTCAGACAACTGAGTTCCAAACCCAATGGACTTACCATTTTTCTAATACATTTCATCACTTTAACTGTATTACCTGTCACATAATAGAGTAAAATGCAACAGATACCTTTAAAAAAGTCAACTAGTTCTTATTGTTTTATTAAAACAGGGATAGGGACTTCCCTGGTGGCGCAGTGGTTAAGACCCTGTGCTTCCAATGCAGGGGTCCTGGGTTTGATCCCTGATCAGGGAACTAGATCCCACATGCATGCCACAACTAAGAAGTTCACATGCCACAACTGAGGAGCCCACGAGCTGCAGCTAAGGAGCCCGCCTGCTACAACTAAGACCCAGTGTAACCAAATAAATAAATAAATCAATATTTAAAAAAAGAAAAAAACAGGGGTAAAGTTAGGGATTGACAGAAACCTACATTATGTATAAAGTTTCCATGGTGGTACACTACTATGTGGAGAAACAAATGATAAACTGTTATTTTAAAGGACTAATGTAAGAAATGTCTCATTATGTCCCATCATATAAGTCTTTAACTTACAAACGTACTGCCTTCAAAATGTCAAATTAGATGTTTTTCAAGACACAATAAAGAGAGTGAAAAGACTAGCCACAGAGTGATAGCAGATGCTTACAATGTGTATAATCAACAAAGGACTAATATTTGGAATATACAAAGAAATCCTAAAAATGCATAAGAAAAAACCAGACAACTCACAACTAGGCAAAGGCTTGAACAAGGATGTAAAGGAGAAAATCCAAAGGCCCAAGAAGACATGGAAAGGCTTCAACCTCATTAGTAATTAGGGCAACGCAAATTAAAACAATAAGCAGACATTACTACATACCCATCAGATCCGCAACAATTTTGAAGTCCGGCATATCAAGTATACTCAAGGATGCAGTGCAACAGAAAAATCTCACAGATGCTGGTAGGAGTGGAAATCTGGTATCCGCGTTTTGAAAAATAGATTATACCATCTAGTTAAGTTGAAGACATATATATATATATATCTTCTATTACCTAGCAATTTCCTTTTTTTTTTCCACCTAGAAATTTCACTCCTACCTTCACACCCTAGAGAAGCTCAAGTACATGTATACAAGGATACATATAGAAGAATACTCAGGCAGTATTGTTCACAGCAGCCCCAAACATCCCACGTGCAGAATGGATAAATAAATTGTGCTATATTCATACAATGGTATACTATACAACAGCGAAAATGAATGAAAAACTACACACATCAGCATGGATGAATTCCATAAAAATGAGGGTTGAGTGAGAGAAGAGACACACACAGTACGACCTAGCCATATAAATTTAAAAACAGCTACATTGAAACTATATTGTTTAGGGACACATACATAGGAGGCAAAATAATAAAGAAAAGTAAGGACAGTATTATGAATGTCAGGAGAATGGTTACCTCTAGGGAAGAAGACAGGGTTGTGACCAGGGAGGGGCACACAGGGGGCTTCTGGAAAGCTGGCAATGTCCTGCTTTCATGAACTGCATGGTTATTACATATATGTTCACTTTATAATTATCCATTCACATGTTTAGTACTTTTTGATGCATTTTCAGCATATATATTTTACATTAATAAATTTTTTAAAAAGGTTAATGTAAACCAGATGTTTCTGATTAGGAATGCACTTCATCCATAGGAATAAGAGTATAAATAACAGCTAATTCATCAGACAAGCCCATAACTCTCATTAAGTAATAGTATAAGTTAAATACTGCACGTTTCAAATATATTTCAGAAAGTAATATAGTTGCGGTATTATCAGCGAAACAAAATATATACAAGAGAAATAATGAATAAGGATTATTTTAAAGTATCTGATACCAGGTTGGAAAAGACAAAAAATATTGAAGATATACTAGACTGCAAGACCGGGGAAACTGACACTCATACTCAGCCGGAGAGAGTATAGATTGGTCCAGCTTCTGTAGGGGGTGATCTAACAATGTCTATCAACGTTTAAAAATGCATATTCTACTTCGAGGAAGCTATCCTGTTAATATACTCATGACCGACAAGTGTAAGAAACTGTATCTGTACAAGAATTACAGACCTGTCTGTACTGGTAAAAGATTAGAAACATCCCATACACCCATCAATAGAAGACTAGTTAAATAAATTATGGTACTCTAAGTATGGAATACTGTGTAGCCACCAAAAAGAATGATGCAGCTCTACATGTCCTGCTATGAAATTGCCCAGATTTGTTACAAGGAAAAAAGTATAAAACAGGACTTATCATATGCTATTACTTATTTAAACGTTTTTGAAAAAGAATAAATAAGTAGGAGCTTTTATATTTTAAAATTATATCTCTAGAAAAATACCCACATTTTAAATCATGTTTATGTATTATTGCTTCAAAAGTTCTTTTAAAAGATCTTCAGTGCATATGCTTAAGGAAAAACAGGTTTAATTATATTATTATGAGGAACAATAAGAAAGTTTTGGTAAAAATTCTAAGGGGACTTTTGAATAGTTATCATCAGAGCTAACAGGCCATTAAAAAAAAAGCCTAATTCCACATCAAAACAAAATACTTCTTTTGATACGGATGTATCAGTAGCATTGCTCTTTTACAGACTGTCCATGATTAGAATAATTATTCTGGGATCAAAACTGATACCAAGGAGGAGAAATAGAAGGAAGATGAACTTCAAGGCCAAGCTCAAATTTCACTTCTAGTATAAAAAGCCTTCCCTGGCTCCCAGGCTGTTTGTTGTTCAAAGTGGGTATACTTCTGTTACAAAATGTAGTATATGTGTGGCAAGTATGTATCTCACCTAACATTCCTCTTCCTAGTTTCTCTGATACCTCGCTCAGCAACTGGCATAAAGGAAGTGCTAAGTACAACTCTCCTTCCTCAAATACAAGTAACACCTATATAGCCACCCTATTTGGCATCACATATTAAGACCCCTGGGGGGCATGAACTCAGAAAACTCTGGGACAAGGACAGAGGTTGTTCTTTCATATCCTGAATCTCCATGGTATCTGGTCACCAGTGGACATTCAATAAAATTCTGTTGAATAAAAGAATGAATTCAGTGTACCAAAATATTTGTAATAATTTTCCATTTTTGCCTCCAGCTAATTTCATTCTTCTCTGTTAACAGATTTTTCTTCTTGACCAGGTGTTAATGGTAGTGCCTACTTATTTGCCCTGTAATAACATAACCGATCTAGTGGTTTGGTCTATGTCCCTGTTAGAAGTACTGTCTTAAATCTAATGGTAGAGAACATATCCTAAAAACCTTTCTCTTTGGGGAGTTTTCAATAAAATTTTCACAAGTACAATAAAGGTTCTTAATAGCCCGCATGTAAAGAGGCATAAAAATTGTGACTGTTCTTGTTCTGAGAGGTTGTGGGGTGAAGTGGGGTAGGGACATCAGATAAGTTAGACTCTGTACTACAAATTTCAGATTCTAAAATTTGAAGTAACTCCATTTAACAAACTATTTCCCACTCCTCATCCCCTCACATCCTTCTTCTTCATCATCATCATCATAACAGTTTAAAAAGAACTTTTTAAAAGAACAATTTTCCTTTGGTATTCCTGTTATATGAGGAGTAAGTAATTTTAATATTTGGGAGCTATGTGAATACTTCCTGATCTTTTCTCCTCATCTGAATGTCTACCTGCCATGAAGGTAACCTTCCCTAATCAGGAATCTGCTGACTGCAACTACAGCTCAAAGATGATAGCGGTGGGAAATCTAACATTCTGGTTTGATTTCTGGTTTTAATTCAGGAAATTAAAAATTGGGGGACTACTTTCAAGAACTCCCAAGTAATCTTTTTAAACAAATTGCTAAATTCTTTTAAGATAAAAGCTGCAATGGTGTCAGTCACAGAGACATACAAAAAAATAGAAGTAAGTTGCAAGGCATTCCAAATACCTCAAAATCGAGCATATTTAGGTTCATATCAGCACAAAAGAGAAAGGTCTAAGCAGGCCACCAAGGTGCTTTGTCTGTTTTGTTCACTGTCTTATCCTCTGTGTTTAGAATAGCACCTGTCGGATAGTAGGAGCTCAATAAATGCTTGATAAATTAATCAATGAGATAAAAAGATAGCATACATTAAAATCACGAGGAAAAGAGGACTTCCCTGGCGATCCAGTGGTTGACTCCGCACTTACAATGCAGGGGGTGCGGGTTCAATCCCTGGTCGGGGAACTAAGATCCCACATGCTGTGCAGTGTGGCCAAAAAATAAAAAAAATTTTTTAAAAATTATGAGGCAAAGAAAAGGTAATGAATTTTTAATATCCTCTAGTGCTCGCTAAGTCAGACTGTCATCCATGTGTAAGTGAGTAACAGCAAAGAGTAAGTGAAACCTTTTAAACCCCATTCCTGCAGCTGAAAGGACACCAGCTAGCAGGAGACAGGAGACAGACGGAAAAATACAGAACCTGTTTTTCTTTTTCTTTTTTTTTTTTCCCTTCAGTACATCATGAAGTTCAGAGAGGAGTATAAGCCCTTGCATATGATGCAGAGAGCAATGCTTATGGGAGCATTCAGTAAGCATCTCACAGCCAGCATCAGCAGGGGCCATGCAGATTAGAGGAACAGCTCTCCTGAACTTCTAATCCATGTATACATGTCTCTGCAATCAGCAATTTTAAACAGAACCAATTAGAGCATTAATAATAATAATAATGACAGTAGATAAACATTCTGAACTTGGAAGACTCAACTCTAAGCCCTTACATATGGGGAAGCTGGAAACTTGACTATCAGCTCTGAAACAAAGCAGTGACTGCTCCAACACAACCAGAGCCAGACCCATGTGGAACATGGCGGCAGAAGAATGGAAAGGCTGATTAGCAGAGGGAAGGGTCTGGTTGAAACTAGGGAGTAGACACCTGGAATGGGTCAGTCTGCACAGGTCTGCATCTTCCAGCAGTTTTCTCTCAACAGGAAGAGCTATCCGGGCAGAGGCAGGCTGCTCCCCTTGGTGGGCACTTGCTACTTGGCACCCGGGGAGAGCCCCTGAGCCAAAGTCCCATCTTCACTGTGGTTCCTAGTGGAAGGCCACCACGGAGGACAGGCAAACGTGGTTTCCTTGACAAGACCCTACTTTCTGGCACTAGGATCACACCATCTCACCCCAATGCCTCAAATGCTTAGATCTCCCCATCCCCATCCAGTGTCCACCACATCCCACTAGTCATGGCAGACAGGTTGCCAGTAGCCATCAGCAGTGAGGAAGTGAAGCTAAGCCTCCAGGCAGGTAAAACCCAAACGAGCATTTGCAACCTAAGGTCAAGATAAAGAAACAGGATACTATTTATCCACTTGTCTATCAAACAGGCTTTTCTCAAGACTCCTGTGTTACGGCCACGGAAACCATGTCATGTTTGACAGCACAGCACGCATGGGGGAAGGCAGCTCAGCTAAAGCAGAGCCACCACTGCAAAGTCACCTTCACCCGCCCCATCCACGCTCATCTCAGTGCTTTGGCTCTAGACGTTCATTTCTAGCAACACTTCTGCTTGAAATTTCTAGAAGAGTTAATTTTCGCACCCACAAGGAGAGCTTGCTCCAGATTTCAAAACTCCTGGTGTCACTCTTAGTCATCCAGGAGCACAATTTTTTAAGAAGAGTATTTCCCACAACCTGTTTCCCTCTTACCAGTAGCTTTAAGAAGGTAGATTCAGTCATTTTGTTCTTCACTAAAAGACCTTTTTAACTCACACAGAAGGAAACAAGGGTAAGTGGGATAAGTGATATGCCAAGAAGTCTGTGCAGAATACTGCAGTAAAACCCTTGCCCTGAGAGCTGCCACTTCTCTGTCTGCCCGCGGCCTCCAAGCTGGCCCCCGCCCCCCTCCCCAGACGTGCCTTCTCCCCTTTTCGGGCCCCTCCTCCCCAGTGTGTCCGGCAGGCAGTATACTCACTTGGGTCTTGTTTGCCTTGGACTGTCGCCAGCTAATCCACTTTCACATCTTGGCTTGATCTCAGATTTGCTTTCTCCTTCCACCAAAATTTTTAGAAACAGAATTCAGATTTGTGCTGGGCTGCCTTGCCGCAGTGCCTCTTGCCAGCTCTCAGAGCCTGACCGGGAATTTGCCTTGAGAGGTCTGAAGACTCTTCTAGGGCAGAATCACACTCCCACCAAGGCCACTATATAAGTCACAAGTACTTGCTATCAAAGACTCTGTGACAGGCATTAATACTTGGAAGGTATCTTTCCCGTTAGCCACATGCCAGCCCCAGAGATGCTGGACTGGCCTACAGAACCTCTTTGTAATTTACTTTGCTGTGGATTTGCTGGGGCTGGGGCGGGATGGTGTAGAGGCAGCTGGAGAAGAAGCCAGTAACAATTGTGTTTGCTTTTTGCTACAAAGTTCTGGAAGCTGAACTATCAGGGTTACCGCAAAAGTACTATGTTCTTAATCCCATTGAACAGGCAGGAGAGTGACTTGGGTTTGAGTCTGAGGTCTGCCATGAACTGGCTTTGTGACTCTAAGCAAGTCACTTTGTTCCCTTTAAACAGGATGGAGAGAGGGCTAGAGGACCTCTCAGGTTGCATTCTTCCCTGAGCTTCCATGCTTCCAAATTCCAAACTTACCCCAAGTCAAATCTGGCCTCTGGCCACGCCTGCAGCTATCACACAGAGATCTAAGCTACTGGCAAGTCACCCTTTGCAATTTCCTTATTTCTGGAACATATACTTGCACAATGCCGCCACTAGAAACCAAGAGATTTGTACGGCGCGGTGCTCTGAGGTTTCCTGTGATCTGCCGTGTGCAGCAAACTGTCCATCGGCTGCTGTGGGTTATGAAGCTTATTTGCTTTTTCAGTTGATGGGTAACGTCAAAGGTGGGCCTCTCCAGGGAGGTTTTCAAGCTCTTAAGTGTAAGTCAAATATTAAGTAAAGTAATGCTGTCATGAGAGATTTTGCCCCGCGAACCTCAGTTGTGTCTTTCACACTGTTGGGCTGTGTGTGATGCTGGAAGCTAGTCATTTATTTGAGCAACTTTTCATTTAGAGGAAAACAGGTGACCTCAACTCCTTGCACTTTAAAGACTCGTTCTGAAAAGCCAGCACATTTGTCCTGGGTTGAATGTTCCTCAGGAGAGGATGGGTTTGGGCTTCTGGGAGGTGACAGAGCAGCCACAGACAGGAGGACCCGGGAAACCTCTGCTTTTTGTTGCTCCCTGCTGTCACCTCTCCCGCCCACCATGGATCAAAGTAACAAAGGGACCACACCAGGAAAAAAAGTTATTTTCAAACCTAGTCCTGAACTTGGATTATTCAGAAAACTAAAACAAACAAACAAAAATCATAATTTGAGTTTAAAACTTTAAAGCGGAGATGGCATTTTTCCTACTTTGGAGTGGCTACCAAGTTCTTGAGAAAATCAGAATGCCTCTACCTGGGATTCATACAGCAACTCCAACCCACTGTAGTGTTAGGCATGGGGTGCGACAGAGACTCAAGATTACAGTTTGTGAAGTCCAAGTTTAGGTTTCAGATATATCCACTCCAAACCCCGGGAACAAGGAGTACAATTATATATTCTTCAAAGGTATTTATTTAAGGATTAGAAAGTGCTTTGTTCCTAGATGGGAGGCAACATAAACCTCTCCCACTAAGAAACATTTTAGGGCCCTGAGATAAAGGGCAGAGTAACAGAAGTGCTGAGGACTCTCTCCTGGAGACGCATCACGTTTTCTTTTTCTAGCTTTTAACACAGTGCATTTAATAGGCTGGATCTCCAGCAGATGGGTCACCTGCTCAGGCCCCACGGCTAAATGTCACACGCTGTCACAATCTCATTCTGGAGATTCAACCTTGGGGGGCCCACCTTGATTTTTTTTTTAAATGATTATCAATAACTTTATTTTTTTATTATCTCATACATATATTTTTAAGGTCAAGTACTTCCTTATGTATGCGCTGAGTCGTCCATTAAATTCTTTTGGATACATTTTTAGTAGATTTGTATTACACTGTCTTATTTGGATATATCTGAAGGTAAATTCAAAACAAAACCAACCAACCAAACAAACAAAACAAAAACTCTGGTTTTTCTCCAACCAGAAGACATACCAGTGGTCTCTCTGTTTTCTCTCAAATACCAAATCATATGTTATAATATATTTTATAATATATCTATTAGCTATTGTTTGGGGTTATTTATACCTTCTTCTATATTAACACAGATATGGGAGTTTAAAAAGCATGTCTTCTTTTATAATTTTATTTAATCTAATATAACTAAAATAGTAGCAACAAAGTAGAGGTCATTCACCCAAATATATCATGAAATTGTGTATATTATACACACACAAAATATCTGGGGATACGGCTAAAAATGCACTTTTCTCTTTATAACTAGTTATATCCTGTTGGTGTGTTGCATCATCTTGATGGTTTTTAATTAGTTAAGTGAAAAATATTACATCGTGTGAACTGACAGGATTTTTATTAGTCCTAACACTGTTGAGTCTCCACATTACCAGATGTTTGGTTTTCCTCCTTAGTGGCGAAAGCCAGTGATCTGTAGGCCCTTAAAACTCCAGGGAGCACGCTGTCTATTTTCTCTCACGCCAGTCGCCTATAGTCACCCGGACAGCAACCTACCCACCGCACATCTCCTCTGCTTCACACCCTCTTTCACACAGGATCTTGGCTAGTCCTTCAAAATCCCAGGAAGCTGAAACCATTGCCTTCACTGTACAGACTTGGAGACTGAGGCATGAAATGATTAAATGACCCACTCTAGGTCCTGCAGCTGGTGAACAACCAGGGACTGAATCCATGCCTGGTCCGTAAACCCATCCCCTTCCTCTGTGCAGTAGATGCCTCTGCAGCCCACTCAGATCCTCTTTCCTGCTGTGGTTCCCATGCCCCAGCTCTTGTGCATGTTGGCTGCTAACAGCTCACAGCTATCACAAAAGGCCAGGCCCCTTGCCCGAAGGTGGGGCAAACTCTGGGTGCAATTCACACTCCAGGTCCAGGAGGGATCAGACTGAGCTAGACTCCAGCTGAAACCACATGTACATTTGCTTTAGCTCCTTCTGCACTGGCCCCTGTTTCTTGCCCCTTTTCCTGAAAGCACACCCTTAATAAACTACATGCATAGGAATCATGGTCTCAGACTCTGCTTCTAGGGAATGGGACCCAATTTGCTCTCCTTCCTCCCAAGAAGCTCTATATCCATCCTTATTCTCTGGAAGGTTTTTCTATTTATGAGCCCATTTAAATGAAGAGATTCTATTTTTTCCCCTCCGTCATCTGTCCCCCGATCAACACTAATCTTTACAAGGAAACTAATTTCTTACATTTAATTTGAGTTCTTCCAATTGCAGCATTAGCCCACTTTTTCTTACAAGAAAAACCTAGAAGCTTTTTATCTCTGATGCTATTAGCAGAAGACTAGGGATGCCATCCTTTCTCTTTCTGGTTATTTACCTTTCTTCCCTATAAGACAATAAGCCGAAGGATGGCAGGGCGTTGTTTCACTCATTGCTGTACTCTCAGCATGGAGAGCAACACCTGCTGTGGAGTAAGTGGGCCTTCAACACAGAGCATGTATAAAGAGAGATGGCATAGGCCAACTCAAGGGTTGGGACCTCCCCAAAGCATGGGCTGGACCCTCTTGGACTACAGCCCTTGCACCTAGTGGCCTGCTTTGTGCTCCCAGAGTGCATGTGTCAGGATTACCAGGTTCTGATAAACCAGGTGAGGCTCTTTAGAAGTCTATTCCCAGAAGGCTTCTGCAGCCAGGCTGCCCTGCCCCTTGTTAGAGGCATTACGTTACTGCAGTGAGTGACCTTGTAGGAATCCTTTGACTTTAGAGCGTTTCTTCCCACACGGTAAAACAAAATTTTGGTCATGACCCATTATATCGATTTGACAGTCGAGAGTTTAAAAACTTCTGAGTTAAATCCTAGAATCTCCAGGCTTCTCCAGGCATCTCCCGTCCCCCTTCAGCACATTGTCATTATCAGCCCACCTTGTACCTTAGATCACATTTGCTTGCTTTTGAAATCCCTCCTTAAAAATCACAATCAGTCCCAGGATGTTCCAGCAGTGTTCTTTCCCTTATAATTTTTGCAGAGACTATAGCACTCACAACTCAATTTCCCTGTCTCCGGCCAGTCTGGACATGTCTAGAAATTCATAGTGTATTTTGGATGAAGAGCATCCCTACTAGGAGGTGTTTGTAATGTTTAATTCAATAAGCATATATTGAACATCTCCAGCATGCCTAGTCTAAATGGCAAATATTATACACGCACAGGGACTGTCACTGTCCAGACGGCTGCTTCTGCACCATTAGCTGGTAATTATTCAGCAGACATCCATCGTGTTCAACTACAAGACACTTCTTCACCGCCACCTCATAACTCAGCCTTGCTTGACTACAATTCTATAATTCTGGATGTCTTTGAAGTGTGGTTGCAAAGCTCCATCACTTAATACGTGTATAAGCAAAAGAGACTTTACGGTGGGATGCCCAGAGTAGTGTGAGCATATTCTGGACAGAATAGGAAGGGGCTCAGACCCAGATCTCTATAGAACAAAGTAAGCACATCCATTTGCCTTCAGGGAAATGACACTTTTACATGGGACAGGGGCAAAGTAGAACCTAATTATGCAGACCCATTTGAGAGATGAGCAAAGGCAACTTTGGGGAAAGCTTATTTGTGCCATTTACTGAGGCACCCGTGTTGGCTTTGTCAGCGTTTAACGCAGAATTAATAATATTAGACTGGTTCCTCATCAAGGGAGGATTTACCACAAGCAATCCCAGCTTCTCTGTTATAGAGAAAAGTGGGGGAGTTCCCTTTCCTAGAAAGAAGACTCAGACAAGGAGGGTTCCAAGTGTCAAAACCTGGGTGGGAAATGAGGAGGGGCCGGGCACTGGTCTTCTGTTCTCAACCTTGTCTTTTTAGCCAGAATTTGGATGAAGCCACAAAACGTATGTTTAGCCAATAATGCTGGGAAATGCAGCTGACATACTGGACAGAATAATTTATATTCAAAACATACTGGATTACGGATGGAACTAAACAAGAGAAAATCTAACAGATATTAAGTAGTCTGACACTCAGGTTACTAAGTCACCTGCTGAATTAAGGGCAGTCCATGAAAACAGGCAGGGAGATTCTATGAGCCAGCACTGTACACCCTCCTAGACACGGCGAACCTTCTTAGGGAGGAGGGCAGGCATAGTAGCTCTCGAACAAGGAGATGAATTTGCATCGGTTAGATCACACCCGATGTACTTATATACCATGCTGGAGGCCCCACTTTATACAGATCATTACACACTAGAGTAAACCAGAGGAAGGCAACCAGGATATGGAAGGGTCAGAAAACACATTAATACAAGGAATAGTTGGAGAAACTGAGGACTTCTAAACAAAGAAGATTAAGAGAAAAGACAATTGTCTTCAACTATCTAAAGACTTAGGGGTTACCACTGGCCAAAGGTGATACAATCTGAGGATTAAAGTGGAATACCTGGCAGTAATGGACCATAACCCATTGGATAATAAAATAAGCCACGAGCCAATGCTAACTACAAATAGCTACGTCTTAGATTCTAAGGGTTAGCAAATGGGAAGAGGAGTAAAGTTGCCCTATTATAGACAAGTAAGCTGATGTTCCATCCCTTTAGGTCTAATATAGGAAAAAACCTACTGACAGTTAATGAACCAAGGACTCAGAGGGCAGAACTCTACTCAAGAGCTTCCAAAGATCCTCAGTCTGCTTAATCATTGCGCACTCTTATTCACAGTATCTCAATTTCTGTTTCCCCTCCAATAAGGATGGAAAGTTAACCTTTACTGAATGTCTAATAGATGCCAACTAAATATATTTTACTTAACCTTCCCAAGGACTCAGTGAGACGGGTATTTGTTTTACAGGTTAGGGAATTAAGGTGCAGTAACTCAGGCAATGTGACACAGAGGGTGAGTGCCAGAGCTGGAATTTGAATCCAGGTGTGTCCAAACTCCTTCCACCCCACCCCAGCGCACAGAGGACACACAAGGGGATTGCAGAGGGGCCTTGGGGCCCCACAGCTCCTCAAGGTCGTCTGTCATGGCCCTTTAATGGTTACATTTACCATCCACCCAGCCCACAGTGCTACGACTCTCACTCCTCTGGATTAGAAGAGGAAGACTGGGGCCTTTCCTAGAAACTCACCAATAAAATGACCCTGATCCCTGTGAGGTGCCTCTGCCCCGTCCTCTCCCCACAGCCACCCTGTTTGCCCAGGTAGGCTCAGCCTACCTGAATCAACCCATTTGCTCTTCCTCTTCTTCAGAGTCTGTTCACCTGACCACTTGGAAACCAATGGAGACCAGTTTCCTGGTCTTCGGGTATAGACAGGGGGAAATTTAACTTTGTTGATAACATCTATGAATTCAAAGATACCAATAAATGGTTTCTCTGATGAAGGACAGGGCAGGTCAAGGGAACACCTGGCTGTCCTGATCTCACTGCTCAGTGTCAGAAGAGTAAGAACATTCTAACTGCAGTGCAAGGTCACAGACAGGCCCTCCCTTTATCTGACGATTTCTAAGCAATTTTCCAGGTTTTGTGTCAGAACACAGAATCTTTCTTCATCTCCCAACCCGCTGCCCATGCTGAGAAGGTAATTAAGGGTTAATGTTCCCAACAGGCCGGGAACATTACCTGCAGCTTTCTGCTTGCAAGTAAGGAAACTTCTAGGCTTCTTTAGCATATTTAAAAATACAATATTTGTATGTTTGGCTGCTTTCAGACCACCTGTTTTAGCTTCCTTTTCATGTCGGAGTTCTCTACCCACTCTGTTCATTCATTCCCCAAGTACTTCCTGAGCATCCATGTGTGTTATGTGCTGAGGATACAGCCATGAAACAGACAGACACAACCCCGGCCCTCATCAGGGCTTAAGAGCCTGGCTATAGAGACAGACATGAAACGAAAATTACACATATAAGGATCCACACTCAACAAAGCATCCACATGTCTCTACAGTATCCAGCACAGAGCTCGGCATGTGGAGGGTGTTTTTCATGAGCATGTGACTGATGTTTTTGTGGAATGTGCAGAAGGTCTGGCCAGCTGAGTTCATCTTAGCATTGGGAGCGCAAAGCTTTGACTTTAATAAGAGTGAGGGAGAAACATGACAGTGAATCAGGGAGACCCGGGTTCTGGTTCTTGCTTTTCCACTCACCACTAGGATTTTCTTAGACGAGTCACTCAGTCTTTCTGGGCGTCAGTTTCCTTACTTGTGGATAATGTGTAAGTACCAGGGTTCCTCATTAACAAAGAAGTGCCTGCTGTCGGAGGCGTTCTATTCTAACCACACTCACCTTGCCAGAGGACAAGGGAAGGCTGGAGCCAGGGCTTCCTAAGACAGCCGTCTCTGGCAGAGGTGTCTGTTTAAGGGCCGCGGGGAAGACAAAGCAGCAGCTGGAAGGGAGGCATCCCCCAGACCATGGAATTAATAGGCTGCTATGTCTGAACATGGGAAACATGCACTTCACTTACCGCCCACTGACTGTTTAAAAATAAACACTTTCATTCATAGGATACTCTGGGTTATAGTTCTAAACAACGGATCAGAGGAGAATGGAAAGTACAGAAATAGTTTCCTTTGTATGTTTTACAAGTAGAAAAAAACAATTTTCCATCCACTCTGATAGTCAAAAGTGGCTTAGAAACTTGAAGGCAGGACGTCAAACAGAATTAATTACCTTGCAAGTCCTTGCACACTAGTCTAGAGTATGATTTAGCACCATGATCTTAGGAGGTTTGGGGGGCATAGTCTTTTTTTTTTTCCTTCCCAGTAAGAAAAAAATTAGGAAAAATCCTAATGAATGCAGATTATCTTTTTAAAATGCCCCTAACTTAGAAAACTAAAATGAAGCGAGGACACAGCCTGTTGCCTGAGGCTGAAGGACTAAGGCCAAAATACTAGGTCTAGAAACTAGGGCCAAATGGTCCTTGTAAACCCATACCTTTATTAATACAATCCCTAGTATTCAGAAAACGATCATCTCAAACTCTTCCGACCCTGAGGTAAGCAAATGAGAGTAGGGTCAGAGACAGAACCTTCCCCGTCCCTGCTGCACATTCAGACCGCTGAATTCCTCCGCTAGCTTGAGCAAATGCGCTGAGTCTTTGCTACGTTCTCCTTTCTTTGGCTCCCCATCAGAGCTCCTAACTTTTGCTTACTTGCTCCAAAATGTAAGCAAGCAAGTGACCAGGTTTTCTCCTGAGACAACTGCATCCCTCCACGCCGCTTCAAATACCACTTCCTGGTCCTCTGCCCCTCAGGAACTGAGCCCCAATACTCTGGCCAGAGGAGGGCATCATTTCCACCGGAGCCCCTTCGGACAGGAGGCCCCTTCCAACCAGCATCTCTGTGGCCATTTCCCAAATCACTGATCTTGGTCTAAATTTAGGTCTCTGGAAACTATCCCAGCCTCAGCTCCCTGAGTTCCAGCCTCCCAGAAGGCAGAGCAGCCCAGGCAGCGCCGGTGAGGCATCTCAGAAGGAGAGGAAACCCAGACTCACTCTTCACCCTCGCCAGTTCTGCTAAACTCTCATGACGTGAGAGGTCTGGCTGGCCACCTCAGTCTTCTGCCCCTCAGACAAGATCTCCATGCTGTGACATACCTCCTCCAGCCCTGCTCCTTCCCCTTTGGCCGGCACAAAGAGACCACTGGCTCCTGAGGTCAGGCTCCACCATGGGAGAAATTCCTCTAGGGGTTAACTCTCCAGGGGTGGTTAAGCCAACAAGAAGTCTTGGGGGAAGGAAGGTTGGGGCACTGTCCTACCTTGTCACTGTCCACTGTGTTCTGAGAGGTCCTAGAGGCAATGGAGATGGTGTCTGGCTGGCTGCTCCCATCCCCCTGGCTGTCAACATCCTCTACTCCATCCCTGCAGGAAGAAGAGAAAAGCAACAGGGGTGGGGGTGGGGGGAGCGACTGTGGGCTTAGAGCACACAAGGGTTTCCAGCTGGGCTGGCGGAGCAGAGCCTTAGCGCTTTCCAGCAGGGATGTGTCTAAAATTATCCCATGAAAGGAAGCAGTCCCATGTAATTTTCAATGATGTCACTTCTTGCACTTAGCAAATACATAATCACTATGTTGATAACTGAACACAAATGACTCCTCTCCATAACTCCTCGGGCCCACGGTGCAGAGTGGGCAGCTACTTACTTATTTTCACAAGAATGGGTCTATAAAAGGCAGTAGGAAGAAGTATGTCCTGCTTAGAACCTAGGCTTCTCTCCAGCTGCCTGGGTCATCTGCAACAGTCCCAGAGTTCAGGGTATTCAAACAGATTTTCTGTATATGATGTAACAGGGTGGGGGTGGCTTATAGCTGGCTTATAAAGAGAAGAGAACTGAGAAGATATCTTTTTGACCCGTGTTTCTTTTGCTCAAGAAAATGGGGTGGGACATCTTCTCCGGGGGAGATTATCCTTGGGAAGGTCAGACCCTCAACTTCTGGGTCTGGAGGAGTTTATTGCCTTCATTTTGGTGGGTCTTGGTGATCTCATGCTTATTTATGATGATTTCTTATTAACACAGAAGACCAAGGCATCTTCTCAAAGATAAGAGGACGGTCACAGATTCTGCAGCAGCTTTTGAGCCAGCTGTGCTCCGTCTGATAAGATAGTCTCCTAAGTGCACTCCTGACGTTTGGACCCCTTCCTGGGCCCCTGGACCACACTGCTGTCCCATTCACATGCTCCCTCAACTCTCCAGCTTTAGAACTGGGTCCCAATCCTACACTGAACCCAAAGCTCTGGCCAACGGGGATTAGATGCCTGGGAAGTAGTGAAGGCTGAAGAGTCTGTGTCAGGAGAAACTGGAGATGTGGGCCAGGGGTTGGATAAACCAGCCCAGGAAGTGACAGCTCTTGCTATGGAGGTCTTTGTGAAAGTCACACCCCTGATACTGCTTATGGAGAAGTATAGCCTTAGGGGAAATGGGAACTCAGTGCCTGACAGTGTTACCACGTGGGCAACATATCCCATATACCGAAGCTCAGAGTCTAAATAACTACAATCTGGAGTGTGAGTGTGTGTGGACATGCGTGTGCATGTGGGCATACATGGGATGCCAATGTACATACACTGGGTCTGCTAGTCATAAAAAGTGTTTTCTCCCACCCAGAACACTTCTAAGTCAATTGTTCTCTCACCACCATTTGTGGGCTTGGGAAATGCCAATTTATTTTAATAATATAAGCCACAGATTCATAGGAAGGAAGATCTGCTGTAGAAAGAAATTATGTGATGTATTTCAAAACCAAAAATAAAGGAGTTTCAGATCATCTGTTGTTTCTGATATCTGGACCAGTGCTCCCCACCATTTGTAGACAATTGAGAGCTGGCTGTAGTGCTGCTTCCCACTATTCTGGCCCATTGCAGGCCCTTCTGGTCCACACCAGATGAGGCCAGTTCTGGGGGATGTGGGGAGTCCATCTAGGAGTGTCGGTTGCATTACCCAAGCCAGTCCACTCCTCTGTAAACTCTGTCCCCATCTGCAGGGAGCCAAGCTAATGAAATAACACAATACCTGGCTCTTCTCTTGGCAGAGACTGCCAAGGTTTCTCCCCCTCTCATCACAGGACAATGACCAAGAAAAGGTGTGAGGCATTTCCAAGATATGTCCATCCCATGTTCTAGAGATGCTCAAACTCTCCTACTATAGGAAAAAGGGGCTTTTTTTGCAGAGTAACCCTAGATAAGCTCACCTGAATATCCTTCCCATTATGGTCCTGGACCTTCAATTCCTTATAACTGTTTCCATTCTCTCTTCTTTACTGAAGTAGAGGCTTCCTACAGCAGGGTCTGTCTCTAGTGCTAAACTAAGTCTGCCCCTTACCTGGACTCTGGACAAAGGTAACTGAAATCAAAATAACCCCTCCCTAACACAGTCATAATTGTTCCTTCAGCACGAGAGGGGACCTTATCCTGGTCATGCTGGTCTTGGGGCTCCTGCCTCCTGGAGGAATCTCTCTCTACCTTAGCCACACCCTTCTTTTGGCTACCACCTCCCTTGGTGGCTCCCAAGCCTGTGTAGCCTGGTTGGCACCCAAGGGTCAACTAAAATCTCCTGAATTTAATCCATTCATGAATAGGAGAGGAGAGGACAGCCTGTTATCACCAACATCCATCACCTCCATAACTGTTTTTGTTTTGTTTTTTCTTTTCCAAAACTGGTATGAAGCTTTTATATGCTTTCTCTTGAAGTACCCTCCAAAAGAGTCATTGTAGGTGACTGTAACATGGAGACATGAGAAAGAAATACTTAAGCAGTCATCACTGGTCTTAGGAAAACTCAGACTCAGAAGGGCCCAGAGAGATGCAGATATAAAAAATAAGTCCTCTTCTGCCCCATCATTCTGCTTATCTCAGATGAATGAAGACGAGGACTCTTGGGGCTTGCAGTAAGAGCTGCAGTGACAGTCCCACCATACCACGCCCACATTACGGTCCTTTGGCTGTCTAGCCAGTCCAGAGAGCCCCAACTCAAAGCCACCTCCTTCCCAAAGATTTCCCCAGACACTTCACTCCAGTGCTCATCCAAGTCCCCTCTCCTTGATGCCTGCAGCATTTCCTGTCCCTACGGGTGGTCCTGCTTCTTCTTGTCTAACTATTCCACCTGTGAGATGTGACTGTCAGGTGGTTCTTGAGGGAATGGACTCATCTTACACTTCCTTTTATCTTCCCCAGGCACCCAGCACCGTGTTTATCAGAGGACAGGTGCCCAGGGAAGCCCTGCTGAATGTAATTGACAGTAACAGTAATGAGATGCTTAAAGAGAAGGTGACTCCTCTTAGGTAGAACTCAGTGGGGTGTCACAGAGAGGGGTGCCACCTTCAGAGTGCACCGCCCCGTGGAAGCAAAGGTTCACCCCACCCCCACTCCCGGAAGCCTGTGAGGCTGTGCTGGGGGCAGAGACGCTGGTTACCTCTTACTATTGTTCCTCTGTTTGGCTGGTGTTTTGGGGAGCTGAATTGGCTCCTTTAAAGCTCCTTTCAGGTGAATGATCCTCTCTTGAATCACCTCGCGTATGTTCTTGATCCATTCCTGCTTGGTTTCTATGTTGGAGGCCTGGAGTGCCATAGGGAGAGAGAGTGAGAATCCCATTTCCCTTCAATCCACTGAGACAGTTCTCAACCCTCCTCTTGCAGGCTTAGTCCATCATCTTCAAGGATACCAAATGTTGGAGGGGTTTATTTCTCTCGTTTTATACTTGTGACTCTTCAATCCCAGAGACATGCCTTCTTCAACTCCTAGAACAGGGCTATGACCCCAAGACTCAATGTAGATTTCTACGGGATGATTTTCAAAGTTATTTAATAACCTGGGAGGCACTGACCAACACTGATAACTGCCCCTGCTGGGCCAAGGGTTAACACTTCAGTTACTAGATTCTGAGGAGGTCTGGGGAGTACAGGAGGGGCAGCAAGGGGGCATTTGGAGGCAGCAGCCATTTACCAACTGGTATAACTGGATATACGTCAGGAGGCTCAACACCTACATGGCTGCCTAGGTTTGTACTGATTGAAAGTCAGTCCTGGGTTTTTAGCCCGGTAAACCTGTTCATTGAAGGCATTGCTACCACTCCATGAATACCCCATTTGTCTTCCTGGAGGTTTTTTCAGGTACTTCTGCCTCATGTCAGGTAGCAGCTGTGCTGGCAATTCAGATTAAACAAGTGTGAAGCTTGGTCAGGGCTGGCCCATCTCTTCCTTGGGGATGGGCACTTCCCTGGTAAGCACGTGGCTGGTGGGTGCGCCGTGTGCAGGATCTCTGCTCGGTTACACTAACAGGACCACAGGCACTGACTCAGTTCCCAGGCTACATGCACTCTGGGGAGCTGAGGTGACTCCTTACGGCCCCTTCTCCACACTCCTCTCAATCAGCATAGTTCCCATGTTAATATGGTTCACTAGAGCTCCTAGAACATAAGTTCCCAGCGGAACTGGGTTCATATCCCATACATAGTTATCCTCCACAGCACTGAGCAGAATACCTTACATGTGGAAGGTGTTCAGGAAGAAAAATGTTGAGTGAATGTGGAGCAAATCAAGGTGCCGTTTACCAAAGGGTCATTTGTTGTCCTTGCCACTTGAAGGAGCCATATGGACAGAACGTATTTAAGTGGACCCTGTTGAGGCCATTCCTTGCCTTCTTCCCGCCATGCTCCAACAGGTGCCTGCACTTAGGAGACCACCTATCTTGAGATTTCAGGCTACTTTCATGATAGAATTTGCATCTCAACACCCATGTGAAGCTGCCCTTCCCGAGAGAGAGAGAAGCCCAGTGGCCCGGTGGAGGAGTCTCCAGGCCCCAGCTTTCAGGTGGATCCTGCCCACATCCCTCCGCATTCCCTTCAGCTATCCCCAACCTTGGTCTTGTGCCCAACAGAGAGCAGTACTTACTTTCAGCACTGTTTTATTGTCTGAGGATGGGGTGCGCCCAGACCACAAGGCGAATTTGCAGGGATCGCCCTCTACGTGCTCCGTCACACCCAGCTCTGAGGTCTGTAGACAGGAAATGCCTGTGAGAGGCGGGGAAGGGGAGGGCAGTGGGGAGACTTAGGGCTGGGGTTGGGAAGGGAAAGGCAACAGAGAGGAGAGGACCGAGGGAGGGGCTCTGTCAATCAAACTTAAACAGATCGGATGTTCTGTTCTTCTACCCAGGATGCAAGGACCTACAGGCACGTGCCTGATGAGCAGGTAGCAGGGAGGGAAGGTGAAGAGGGAGGCGCCCAAAGCCAACTGGAAGAAGAACGGTGAACGCTAAGATGCAAAGGTGGGAGTTGAGGGGGCGCTTTCCAACTAGGATGCATTTTCATTTGTCCAGGATGGTTTTGGTGTGGCGCCAGGGGAGAGATGAGCGGAGTGTTCAAGATCCCTTCCTACCCAAGGGCACTATGCAAATGGGGAGTCTCGTCTGACCCCACCTGCCCCACCTACCAGTAGCTTGTTCTTGTAAACATATTTTGTGTGTCCTGAAGAGTCTTTGATCTCCTTGCTGAAAACCAAGGAGATCTCAAAGAGGAACAGGTGTCGCTCGCGCCCCTTCCGGATCAGCGACTTGGGGTCCCACACTTGAAAGGCATCCTGCAGAATCAGCTCCCCCTGCACGTCCAGGTTCTCGTCGAACCCTGAAAAACACCCAGGTCTCCTCTCCAGAACCAGTATCAGTGGAACCTCCTGCAAAGCTCCTGTGCAGCCTCCCCCAGCCCCACTGTCAGCCGGGGACCTCCTGCAAAGTAAACCCCATCTCTCCTTCTCCCTCCACAGCTCCCACTGTCCCTGTCTTGGAGCTCGGAGTGGGGCTGAGGACAAACGCTGCCTGCCTGAGTGCCCTTGACTCTAGCCCATTTGTTGTTGCTTCATTTCTTACGTTCCATTCCTAGGACTCTTCCTAGGATCGCTCCTATACTGCGTGGTGCACAAGCCTTCAACAATTTATATTCACGCCACTTTAATAGAGGTTCTGAAACTTTAGTGTGGGTAAGAATCACCTAGATCGCTTATGAGAACACAGATTCCTGCCCATTCCTCAACGCCCAAGACACTGGGATTCAGTAGGGATGGGGTGGAGCCCATGAATTTGCGCTCTGACGAGCTCCCAGCTGCCGCTGCTGCTGGTGCACAGAGCATCCCTTGAGTAGCTGGATCCGGAATACACGTCAGGGACAGGCCGGAGGAGAGGGTACTTACAGAGGCGGACATGCAGGGGTCGGGGTGGGCGTGGGGAGCAGGTGCAAACAGAAAAGAAGAGGTGGAGAAAGTGTGACACTAGGAATATGTTCAGATGGACAGGGTTCAGTCTAGAGCAGGTAATCAGGGCTCCTTTGCATGAAGAAGTGGGGCTTCCTGTGCTAAGGGTGGCCCAGGAAGTACTGAAACCAGACCAAGTCTTTTAGATGGCGTTGGGGCGGGGCAAGTGGTGGGGGGTGATGGAGCCCAGAAGAGAGAAAATACCCCACAGGTTTACCATGTACAATGGAGTAGACTCACCTTCCTTATCTCACCTGTTTGTCAGCCCAGATTGGGATACTGAGTATGAACACATCGAACAGTTTCCACCCCAAAGAGGCTGCTCTGCCCATATCTGCTCTGTTCTGCGGTGTTAGGAGCACTTATTGGAGTCTCACTCTACCAGGTTTCTGGGTCCCAAGAGCATGGTTCCAGCCGTTGAACGTGCTTCAGCAAAGTCCTATCAGGTTTAGCTGGCTGGACTTTTCTTACCAGCTAGGAAGGGCATGAGGGTAGCTGCATGCCAACGTGAATGTACTTAATGCAACTGAACTGTACATTTAGAACTGGTTAGGACAGTAAACTTCATGTTACGTGTATTTTAGTATGTAAAAGAAGAGCAGGGCACAAGGCTAAAGACGGTGCGTGTGTGTACGTGCAGGATTTCTACTTATTCTGATGACAAACGCAGTGCAAATGTTATGCAGAGGAGGAGGGCTGCTGTGGGTCAGGGGCTCCAGCACATTTATAGTAAGGATGACAGCCTGTCCTGCTCTACCTCGCAGGCAGCAAGTTGTCCACATATTTGATTCGGCACAGGCCTGGAGGCAGGTGTTAGCTGAGCCAGCCCCTGTGGATCTCCTCTCACGCTTCCCCAGGACCTATGTAACAATTTGCCATTTCTCCTCTCTTCTAGCTTGGCCCCTTGCCTGACTTCATGCCACTTCCCTCCCATGACACAAGCTTCATGGTCTTGGGAAAGGAGGCGGCTCCCCTGAGGAGGCTGAGAGGACAGCTACCTTCCAGCATGCTGACGTGCATGGCATCATTGGCTTTCTTTGGGACGCTGAGCATCACTTCCAGGCCATCCTTGAGCTCCCCTTTCCCTTCTTCGCAGCAAGTTAAAAGTTCCTGCGAAAAAAGTCCGGATACATTGAGAACCGTTTCCCCCAGCTTCCCCACCCTCCCGCTACCTAACGCCTCAAGGCAATTATATACCAATTCCTCAAGGAATTGTATACCAGCTTCATTCTCTGTAATGGTCCCCTCTGAGGTATAAGGAAAGTGGGGTGGGGTGGAAAGGTTATCTCCAAAGAATTCAACCACCATGCTTTTCCCAGGCTGAGCTTCCTCAGCTCAGTCTAATCCAAACTAACTCAATTCAACCCAACTCCCAAATGGCTGGCACTAGAAGTCAGCAGCTAGGGCATTCTCTGTCACTCGACTGACCTCCTGGAGGTCAGGGAATACCCCTGGCAAAACACATGAACAGAGGTGCAGTGCTGTGTGATCATAAAGATGAGACAAATGGTGTGCGAAGGACACACGGCACTCATACATTGCTGCGTGCCTACTGCCAGCACCACTTTTATTTACACACCTCTACTGCCTGAATGATTTCCACCATACTGGGAGCAACTTGGGGTTACGGACATTACAGGCATAGTTTTTCAGTTATCAAAGATTTTTAGATCATATGGATCAGGAGTTCCTAACCTAGGGCCAATAGATGGGGTTCTGGATTAGTCCTTGCGTTGTCAGATGAGGACACTGTGATTAACAGGGACAGAGATTTCCCCCAGGTTATAGAATTCACTAGAGGCCATGCAGGAGCCTGAATCCAGGTCTCCTGAACCCAAATCCAAGTACTCCATCCACCACGCCAACCGGTCTTCCACCTGTCCTCCTGGAGCGTGTCCTCTCTTTTACATCCTCATTGAAGGCTAGGTCCTTACTATATCCATAAAAGATATATAGTATCTGGTGGATGGAGAAAAGATAATTTCCAACTGTTTTACTAACCATAAAGGCCACTCGGAATGATTTCACCCAAACCAGAAGAATGCTGGCTTTCATTGTTCTTATTAGGGTTATCGTATCTTGCTCACTTGGACAATGGGAAGGAAAAGGTTAAGAGATCTACAATCCATACTCTCTCCTTCTGTGGAGGAGAGAGGGAATGGTGTAAGGGAAGGCAGGGAATGGGTGGATGGGTGGGGATGCATTTCCAGGAAAGAAAGAAGTTGACAAGATCAAACCTTATAAACACATTAATGACAGACCTCTTGACAAATTAGTAGTACTTGCTAGCAGGAGAGTACTTATTTATGGAGTGCTGTTAGTAGGATATATCTGGTCTGTCTAGGACTTCTCATGGTAAACGAACATAGAATCCATGGGCAATATCACATAAGTTACACAACTGTCTAAGTAAAAAGTGATTACATTTCATGACCAAAATGGCTCTCTTCAGGGTAAGTGATAGGATGCAACCTACATCATTTAGAAACCTCGCATGTTAATCAGGGCCACAGCACATCCTGATGCTGTAAGAAAGGACTTGGAGCTATTGGTGATCTTCTCTCTGTGTTTTATCTCTGTTTTGGGATTATTTGTATCTTTGAAATTATTAGTAAAGCTTTATACTTGGTAAGATTATCTGATTAATGAGCATCTGATATGAGAATCCAAGCCTTTGTGTCATCTTGGATACATTTCCATATGAAGAAGAGAGCTTTGAGTGTCCAAAGAAGAGGTGAACTGCCCAGAGTACATGTTTGGGAGGTAGACATGATCAGTTCTCAGCTCTGTCCTTGGTTCCAGTCAGTATAATAGCATCATCATTCAGAAAGCTGTATTTACTTCTGCCAACCTGAAGTTCTCTGATTCTCCCCATCCTTTCCTAATTTTGATCCTCCCAACCTGTTCTCATACATCATCAAAGGAACTTCTAGGCAGAAACATAAGACAAAAATAAGAAATATGCTTCAGGGATTTCCCTGGTGGCACAGTGGTTAAGAATCCACCTGCCAATGCAGGGGACAAGGGTTCGAGCCCTGGTCCAGGAAGATCCCACATGCCGTGGAGCAACTAAGCCCACGCGCCACAACTACTGAGGCCCACGTGCCTAGAGCCTGTGCTCTGCAACAAGAGAAGCCACCGCAACGACAAGCCTGTGCACCGCAACGAAGAGTAGCCTCCTCTCGCCACAACTAAAGAAAGCCTGCGCGCAGCAACAAAGACCGAACTCAGCCAAAAAAAAAAAAAAAGAGAAAGAAAGAAAGAAATATGCTTCAGTTTGCAACAGAAAACACCAATTAGTTTAACCTCCCAAAGTAATTTGGCAAGTCCACCGATCAACTAGCAAAACCAATGAGTTCTCCTCAGATCCCTGCTATGGTTTACGACAAGGAGAAGGCTCCATATTTAATTTAGACTCCACAAGGACAGACGCAGCAGATTTACATGCAGACAATTGAACACTCTGACTTTCACTTTCATGCAACACCTAAAGGGAGGAACCCCAGAGGATACTGATAATTAAATATCAATTTATTCGGAATAAAACTAACTTTAATAAGAAAATAAATCCCATATTATTTATTTATAGTAAAAGCAAACTATTTTTCTTTTACTCAGCAAGCACTCTGCTACCAGCACATTTAAAAGAGGTCAAATTTATCTTAACTCTTTTTTGTCCCAAATAATTTTTCAATGTCTCTACAACAAATTCCCCCTACTTTACCGTCTCCCTTCTCAGTTACCTGCACGGTCCTCTCTCCCTAAAACATCCAGTTACAGAATGAAGGCCCAGAGCCCACCCCTCCATCTGCCTAAAGCAAAACACAGGGAAGCCCATCCATCCTCTACTTCCCTCCCTTGTCCATGTCACAAAATTCATCCTAGGAACTTCAGCCTTATGGGATTAACAGGGAGAGGTGACAAACTATAGTTCTTTTCGAACTGCATCTTAATTGATTTAAGACCCTGGCAGTGTGGGTGGGCATGCCAGTTTTGTTTTGTTTTTTCAATGCACAACCCCACCAATTCCCGAAAAGGCTTTGGGATACTTAAATTTGAAAACCACAAAAATAAATTAAAAAAAAAATCTTCTGGCACAAGAAAAATCATTTAGAAGCGTCATGCATCAAGTGGGCTAGAGAAGGAGAGGATAATTATACACAGAAATCTGGCTAAGGAGAAATTCCTGTAAGTAACCACAAAAGTGGATGCTAACTCTGACAGTCAAAGGCAAAGAAGGACCTCAAGCTCTTGTGATTTAAAGGTAGGAAGCACACCAATTTTTCAGAAGAGAAGCCTCTCGCCACCACTCCGAGATCTTAGGAGGATTTCTGTGAGTCTTTATATAAGAAAATTCAAAAACAGACAGGATGGCATCCTCAAAATGCCAGCAGCAGTTCTGCCTGAACAGCCGTGATGTTCTGCACATAGTTATTTCTGATATCAGTCTCAATAAAGGGCAAGGGCGTGATGCCCTGTGGTGATTCTCTAAGTCATTTCTTCAGGGTTGGGAGACTGGAGGGCCTGGAAGTGAAGCCCATTGTCTCTTCCTGGAGTCGAAGAAGGAGATGGCTTGAAGGAGGAGGCTGAAGGGGAAGAAGGATGGTGCAGGGCCCTCCCCTGATCCAGAGGTGAGAAGAAAGGTCAGGGCATGACTCACTGCTGCCCCCACTCCTCTTATCACGGAGCTACAAGTGCTAAGGCAGGAAGACCCCACAGACTGGAAAGCTGGGCACACCCCAACGTGACTAGAATCTAGATTGGAAACTAGACTGGTTTTCAGATTTAGTGAAGCAGATAGAATATGTGAGGTTCAGCAAGCATCTCACAGAGCTGAACTTCAACAGATTTTCTCTGGAACTATACTACTTATGACATGCCTCTCCCTATGCTTTTATCCTTTGCATTTGAGGAGCGACGAGCAAAATATTCAAACTTAGGGAAAACTCCATGCTTGCACATTAAGAATTAATACAGATACAGGTTATATAGCTGCCTATGATATTGACGTCCCAGGCTTTCTGTGGGGAAATGTCATATTTTCAGACTGTCAGTGTGTCCTTCTCTGAGAAGAATCAGCCCAAATCACTCAGTATTTTACATAATTTGATTATTTGACTTTCAAAGAAAAAGATGTTGGAAAAAACCCAAATCTCTTGGTTGGCTCCAGAAGAACCCCTAACATATGGGATCCTACAGATACAGAGTGCCACTGTGTTTTAATATGTACTTTTTAACTATTTCCTCTCTGAAACCTCCTAGTCTTGACAAACATGGAGATTAAGGCAATGGTAGGTGCTGCCCTGGGCCTCCACTGCCCACGTAGACTGGCACTGCCCCTAACACCTTGACCCCGGATCCCATCGGAAGCAGGGTCCACCAGGAGGAATCTGCCCAAAAGGGAAGGACAGGAGAGACTCTATGTACCAGCCAGTTCCTGGGGTTGCAGTCACTAAAAGCTGTGCGGTGGTGGATGCATGTGAAAATGGTCACAATCCATTCCTGCTCCCATTTCTCCTCTCCCCCACCCCAATAAGCATCTGGAATTTCATGGGATAGAACATGCAGTCTAGAACCAGCAGTGCCAGCGTGGGCTCATCTCTGAAGTTCTGCTCCAGGTAGAGGAAAGGTCTTCAGGTGGAAGCTTTCCCATCCTTGGGCAAAGCTGGGACTCCCTGGGCCTGGTCAACAGTGTGGTCAGGGTGGCAGAGAGGGGAGGGCAGATACCTTCAGGAGCAGCTGGTACTTAGTGATCCTCTGGACGGGCTTAATTAGGTAGGAAGAGATGGAGTTGGCCAGACCGTGCCGCTGCTGTATCTCCTACAGGGATTAAAAATGGGCACCGTTAGACACAGAGGGCCATGTGCACGTATGTCTTCTGGGAGGAGGTGGGCTGGGTTAAGGAGAGAGGAGAAAAGGGAAAAGGCCACACAACTATGAGAGACTGCTCTTCGATGGGAAAAGGAGGAGGAATGGCATTCCATCAAGGGAAAATGTATACACCAAAACACACAGGAAATAATCATTGTATATTTAGATGATAATGAGGACCATACCTGAGCAGAACAGAGGGTCACACCTAGATTCTAGAAAAGTGAAAATACACTTAGATGAGAAGATGGATGTAGGTCGTTGATGGGGTGGAGCTAGAAGCATGAATTAGGATGTGATGGGGAGCTTCTCAGGGGTAAAGTATTGTAGATCTTAAATAGAAGCAACATATGGTGAAAGCAATGTTTCAGAAAGATTAATATAAGCCTAATAGCAACACAGAGGGTGGAAGCTGGGAAATAAAGACAGAGAGACCAGTTCAGAGATTACTGCCAAAGTCCGAGCGTGTAAACACGCAGTTACCATATGATCCAGCAATTCCACTTCTAGGTATATACCTGAGAGAAATCAAAACATATGTCCACACAAAGACTTGTATAAAATGTTCACAGCAGTATTATTAAGAGCAGTGAAAAGCTGGACACAACCCAAATCTCCATCAACTGATGAATGGAAAAACAAAATGTAGTATAGTCATACAATGGAATATTATTTGGCCATGAAAAGGAACGAAGTACTGAGACGTTACAACATAGCTGAATCTTAACTTTATGCTAAGTGAAAGAAGTCAGTCACAAAAGAACACATATTATATCATTCTATTTTTAATGAAATGTCCAGAAGAGGAAAATCTATAGAGATGCTTAGAGCTGGGGGAGTAGGAAGGAGGATAAGGTGGAGGAGTGGTAGCTAAAGGGCGGGGGCTTGCTTTATGAGATGATGAAATAGTTGCACATGTGTGTGAGTATACTAAACAATTAAATTGTACCCTTTACATGTATGTATAATATACATCTGTATCTCCAGGTGTGTAATGTGGGGGCTTGCCATAAACAAAGATTAGTGAGAACAAATCGTTGGGAGGATTACAAGAAACATTTTAAAGCTCGACAAGATAGGACTTGCTACGCAGCTATGAAGGAGGGTGAAAAAGAGGGAATAATATTAAAAAAAAATTCCATTTTCTGCCAACTATCCCAGAAAGTAGCAATTTTCTCACTCATTTGCCGCTTCCCTAGAGGTGTGTAGTTATAGCAGGACTTATTCAAGGAAAATGGCAACAGCGGACAGCTTGACCCTATCTGGGCAAATGAACATTGTGAGTTTACTTGGGGGCTTTGGCAGGAGAGGACAGGCAATAACGCACCTTTGACAGGCTTCCCGCTCTGACAAGATGCCAGTTCGGGGAAGGCTTCATGTGGACAGGGAGGAAGGGGCGGCCTCCGGAGGCTTGAGGTCAGCCCAACCAAGCTTAGTAATCAACATGGCACCAGACACCACAGCCTCACGCTTCCCACGTTTGGAGTAGAAAATTCCAGATCATGTCAATGTACGGGTCTTTCTTGGACTTGGATTTTCTGTGCTCTCTTTACAGTAATGGATAATAAGACTGTCTTTATTGGGGGCTTACCTCTTATAGAAGGAGGGCCTGAGGTAGACGGTTTCTAGGTGTAGAATTTAGGGAAACCCTTCCGATGGAAGGGGGAAAGCTACAAAGATGATGCTTTCTGGAATGCTTTGGGAGCAGTCAGGAGGGTTTACCGCTCTCCCTCCCCACCTCTGGGCCAAGCCCCAGGAACTGCTACTGGTCTGGTTTTCTGGCTTCCACTGGCCTCCCCAACTAACGTAGAGGCTCATCAGGCATGACGTTGGAAAATGGGGGGTGGGGGGTGAAATTTGGAGTATATCTGACTGCAAGTCAAAGTCTAGAAACAGGGATATGAGGAATGTAGGACTAGAGGAGAACACAGTTTAGCACCAGACATTGTAACATGTACAAAACAAGCCAGGCAACCCATGAGTCAACCTCAAGGGACTCACAGGTGGGGGGAGGTGTGTGTAATAGGAAGGTCCACCGTTAACCTGCCGGAAGGCAGACTGTTACAAACGCCGTAGAGAGACACAGAGGATACTGCACGTATAGAGAGAGGCGAGGATTTACGCAGGAAGCAACACATGACCTTTAAAGGCTAGAAAGTACTTCTAAGAGTGTCTGTGTGGGCCCGTGTGCCCGCCCGCACCTGTGTGGGCAGAGGGCTCACAATCCATTCTAGGCAGGGAGAGCAGTGTGAGCAAAGATAAGGAAGGAGAAGAGTGAGGCGTGCTCAGAGCACAGGACATGCATTTTCAGAAAAATGTGAAGTGGAAAACAGGACACAGTGCATTTAAAACTTCAGAAAGACCCTTCTGGTTACTACTGGTAAATAACCAGAAACGTCTTAAGAGAAATACATTATTACGCAGAGATAATAGCGCTATAGGGCGTCCCAGACGACAGTCAATAAATTCCGATACCAAGTTAGAGAAAGGCTTTTCTTGGGTTTTCTGTTTAAACGAACATAACCTCAGAAATTCCACTTTGGGACCATTTCCATAGGAATACTCCGTTTTTAAAAATCACGTGTGTTTTTTCTTGTCTGGCTTTTACCCATTCAAGTGTCATTTCTTCACTGAGCAACAAGACCCTTGTAGAGTCATTTCTGTTATAGCAGGGTCAGGCTAGAAAGATGCTCAGAGAAAGTTTATTTTGTAAACTTGAGTGTGGGAACCATGTTGGGAGGTCTGACTCCCCGGGGCCTGGCACACTATCTTGTGCACAGTAGACATTCAAAGATTTATAGATGGAATGAGGTAGGCAGAAAGTTAGATCGACAGATACTAAAATGATATGACTACCAGAATGGCCATCACTGCTGCCACCTATCTCTCACTGAACTTCACTTTTTATTCTCATGTTTTTTTCTCCCTCTGTTCTTCCCGTGCATCCTGCAGTGACCCGTCTGATTCTGTCACTCTCTGGGGACCAGCAGTATATATACCATCATTCACCAACAGGATTGCATCCTCACCCAAAACCAGAGGACCAGACAAGGTACGTCGGCTCCGAGTCTTCTCGTGGCTTCCATCACAGCATAAGTGCTCAACCCTGGCTGCACGTTACTCTCACCTGGAAATGTTTAAAACTCCCAATGCCCAGGCCAAACCCAGGCTGATCATATCAAAACCAGGGCTGGGACCGTAATCACTATTTTTCAAAGCTCCCCAGGTAATTCCAATGGGCAGTCAAGGTTGAAACAATTGCATTAGAGTAGTCAGTGACTCCCAAACTTGAGCAGGTATCAGGGTCACCTGAAGGGCTCCTTAAAACTCAGACTGTTGGGCTCCAGCCCTGGGGATTCTGATTCAATAGATCTAGAGTGGGGTCCAAAATCCATATTTCTAAGAAGTTCTCAGGTGATGCTGATGTGGCTGGGCTGAGAGCACAATCTGAGGAACCCCTACGTTTGAGGAGCTATATATGCAGTAGAAGTGGAATATCCTAGCACGCCTCCTCTGCTCGTGAGATTTATGGCTAGCTGGATTCGGTGTGGAGGCACGGAGGCAAATGCGCCTTATCCGAAACCACAGTACTTGAGATGGGATGGAGTAAAACAAAAGATAAGCACTGCTTTTGTTTTTCTCCACGTTTTATCCACGAGAGAGAGGTTTGGAGGGGCCAGTAAAGGAAAATGAGGAACAAAGGATAGCTAAAAACCCACGACCTCAAAGTAGAGGAGCAATTTCCACCTGCTCATCACTGGTTCAAGGATGCAAATTCACAGCTTACATCAAAGAAGGTGCCTGCGTGCTCCAGGATCAGCTGGTTGGAGTCAGGCTTGTTTTTACAGTAGGTGACGTACATCTGAAATTTGTCTGCCTAAAAAAAACCAAAAACAATAGTAGGTCAGCATCCATTAGTTGCTCCCTTCTGCTGACTGCCAGCAAGGGCTGCGCAGTTAAACCCTCAGATATTGCGTGATACAGGGTGATCCGTGGCAAATGTCCTGGGCTCGTCGGGCCTGTGCTCCCCTGACAAGCTTTGGGATGCTTTTTTCCTATCAGCAGGGGGAGAAAGCTCACTGAAAGTGAGCTCGTTTTAATACTAGTCAGTGCTAGATAGAATTAAAAAAAATAACAATTCACATATCCTCATGTATCCTGACGCTGGACAGAATTTACTGAGAGATTATCCCCCTTTTTGGATTACCTACAATTGCGCTTCCCATCTTGAAAAATGTCAGCATTTGCTCTGAAAACAAAAGTCAAAGAATGAAAACGAAGTGTGATCTCAGAGGGAGATCTGCTAGAACTCCAAATGTCTCCACGGGGGGCAGTTTGTAGGGCATGTTAAATGCCTATGCTACCATCCCCCACTTCCCAGAAGCAGTGATGGGGGAAAGGAAAGCAGGGTGACCCTCTGGGGTAGGGTCTGAACAATGAGTCCTAACCAGATTTCTACTTCAAGTCAAGAATTTTATGGCTTGGTGAAAATTCATTTCTTATGTCTTTGGGATCCTCTGGGTCAGTGTTTCACAGCCTTTCCACCAGAAAAGGTGTGTGTACTTTGGCCACCAAGCACTTTTCCCATTTGTGAAATGCTCCCATCCTCGTGCCTATACCACATTGGGGATGTCCTCTTCTAAGAAAGCAGCCTAGCTATGTTTTAATTATAGCAGGTTTCATTTATGCCACCACTTTCCCAAGTTCTTTATATATATTAACTCGTTTGTTCCTTATGAGAACCCTATGTGGTGAGTTCTATTACTATCATCCCCCTTTTACAATTGTGAAAATGGTGGCATAAGGTTGGTTAAGTAACTTTAAATTCCCATAGTTACAGAGTGGTGGAGCCCAGGCCAGCTGCCTTCAGGCTTCTTGGTAATAACTGTTGCTGTTCAATACATTGCAAACAACTCTTTCTACCCTTTACTCCTGCACCACACTCATAAATTAAGATTATAAGACTTAAGAAAGTCACTTTGGGATGATTCTTGGCAAAATGTGCATACTTTACACAATCACGAAAGGTTTTCTGAAACCAGTTTTAGGGTTTATATACTACCTGGGAGGCATTCATCATCCCTAAGAGATGTTGATAAACCATACTTATGGTTGATGGTAAGGCAAATCCTTACCATATGGTTGATGGTAAGGCAAATGTATGAAAGGTAAACGTATGAAAGGTATGAAACAAGATACCAAAAAAACCCCCCAAAAACCTTCACTTAATGGTCAATCTCATTTTTTCTCTACACTGGCCATGCAAGGGATCATAAATTATTTATCAGCACTAATGTGAACTGTGCATGGGCTCACGTATTTAGAGGTGAAAAATGTATTAGCACAAAATCAGATGGCAGTCAGACTTCCTTAAGAAATGCGAGTGTGCCAGGAAGCAAATGTTATAGTTTCAGAAAACGGAAGTAACTCAGGTCTTGAGTTGTGGGATGAGCTGTGATATTAATTACATGTCATTTGGCTGGCCAACGTCCTAGCTCTTCTGAAATGTTTCCATATATAGAATATAAAACATAACCATAGCCCTACCTATTCCAGAGGGCTGTTAAGAGCACAAACTCTCCGAAGAGTGAAAACATTTGGAAAAGTAATTAGCCCATTTTGAGTGGAAGTTATGATTAGTTAACTGTTGAATATTAGAGCTCCTGGCCCTGGGGAAGGATTTCCATGTTTAGTTGCACTTATTGTACTAGGTGGACTTCCCTCAAGATGTTGGCACTCATACCATGAACCTGAACCAGGATAATGTGGCACGGAGATGCTAACAGATACTAATGTTTCTGTTTGTGTAAGTAGAACCTAGTACATTCAGCCCATTTACTTGGGCCAAGAAAGAGAATGACTAGATATGCATCCTGTAGGTCAGAATTGGGAGGGATACCCAAGGAGTCTGTTCTCTAATAAGGAAGAAAATGTAAACAATGGTTTGGTGGATTTCTAAAGTTCTAATTCCTTAACCCTCATCCTGTTAAGAACAAAACAACTAGGTGGATGGAGCTGGAATAGTTCTTCTACCAAGGGTGGGGGTCTTGTTCCAATCTCCTGACATCTCAATTATAGAAAGTTTTTGAGAACTTAAGGTGGAGCTTGGACACACCATCTAAGGACCTTTCCCAAGGAGGGCTCTGCTCCTCAGGGACAGATTGCTTCTTTCAGATCTACTCATGGCCCCTCTCTACAGCCCTTGGTCCTGTGTTAGAATTTCATTGACACCCATCAGCTCAGGCACTGAACAGTGATGTCATCTGGTAGCATCTGCATTCCTGGAAAGCATGTGACAGTGGGAGAAGAAGAAGCTCAGGTCGGTTACCCAGGTAACAAAGCAGTGTCCCACATCCTCAGGCAGCTGCTCATACTTCTCCAGCTCTTTGAGGAAGATGCTGCAAGGGGAGAAAAAGGCCAAATCAGACATCTCTGTACTGCTGACCCCCTCTCCACCAGAGGCTTATACTGAGGTCATCCCAACCTTGTAAACTCTCCATTATTTACACGTGGCTTCTCTACTCTCTAAGCAACACGTGGTAACAAGCGATTTTAAATATGTTGGAACTAATTTCATTAAAATTTCTATTAATTGATTAACTAGTGCTACTTAACATTGTTTCCCTTAAGGGTTTACACTTCTCAGGCTGAAAATAATGAAATATTATACTTGTGTTGGGCATTTCATTTTAACAGTAACTATGACTATTTGTTTCACAGGTAATCTGAGCACGTTGTAACATTTAAAAATATACAGATATAGGTATCAAAAGAACAAAATAAATATCATCTATGATCCCAGAGGTAGGTGGAAAAATTCTGAATCCTACACTGACTTCTTTCCAATTTTTCACTTTCTTCTTCCATCAGTACCCAGTTTGTGCTAAAAGACCGAGTTAACGTTTCCTAATGCTGACATTGTTGGGAAAGAAAATTTAATGGGGAAAAAGTTGTAATACATTTCAAAGCTGAATTGAATTACTACTGAATTATCTGCCATTGTGGATATCTGAGCCATGGCTCCCTTCTATCTTAATAAATAATAAAGAGTTGACTATCCCAACTTCAAATTAATATATTAAACAATTGGTTTGAGCTCAGAGAACATAAGCTCAAATAAGCCAGAATCACTGGAATGGAATTTGCTTTTTAAAAATCACACAAAGTTTTTCAAATAAAAAATAATATGAGGTTGTGGGGAAACATTCTGGTGGAGATGGAAGACGGTATAATCTTTGCACAGGTCAATTTGATAACATCTATCAAAATAAAAAATGTACTTATCTTTGCCTCTGCAATTTTAATTTTGGAAAATGTCCTATAGTTGTAGTCATGTGTGTAACGTGAAGTATATACATGTAGATTCACTGTGGCACTGTTCATAACAGCAAAAGATGGTCTATAGATGACAAAGTAAACTACAGTACATCCACAGAACCATATACTATGTAGCTATAAAAAATGGCTAAGCTTTTTAGGTTTTCACATGGAAGATCTCCAGGGCAGGCTGCTAAGTAAAAAAAGCAAGGTGTGGAAGAATGTATCTAATATTCTGCCTTTTGTCTAAGTAAATAATACATACTCTTATTTCCAACCCAAGAAACTAATGGTCAAAGTGTACAATTTCAGTCATGCAATATAAGTTCTGGAGATCTATTATATAGCATAATACTTATAGCTAACAATAATGTATTGTATACTTAAAAGTTGCAAAGAGGGTAGATCTTATGTTAAGTGTTCTTATATAATAATAATTGGGGAGAAAGCTTTGGGAGGTGATAAATATGTCTATGGCCTTGATGGTGGTGATGGTTTCATGGGTGTAGAGTTATCCCCCAACGCATCAGGTTGTGATATTAAATACGTACAGCTTTTTACATCAACCATACTTCAATAAAGTGGTTAAAAAGAAAGTCATTACCTAAAATGAAAAGACAACCTACTGAATGGGAGAAAATATTTGCAAATGATATAACCAATACAGATTAACATCCAACATATATAAATAGCTCATACAACTCAACATCAAAAAAACAAACAACATGATTTAAAAATGGGCAGAAGACCTGAATGGATGTTTTTCCCAAGAAGACATACAGATGGCCAACAGGCACATGAAAAGATGCCCAACATCACTAATCATCAGAGAAATGCAAATCAAAACCACAGTGAAGTATCACCTCACACCAGTCAGAAGGGCCATCACCAAAAAGAACACAAATAACAAACGCTGGAGAGGGTGGGGAGAAAAGGGAACCCTTCTACACTGTTGGTGGGAATGCAAATTGGTGCAGCCACTGTGGAAAACAGCATGGAGCATTCTCCAAAAACTAAAAATAGAGCTACCATATGACCCAGCAATTCTACTCCTGAGTATATATCTGAAAAAAATGAAAACTCTACTTTGAAAAGACACATGCACCCCAATGTTCATAGCAGCATTATGTACAATTGCCAAGATATGGAAGCAACCTAAGTGTCCAAGAGATGAATGGATAAAGAAGATGTGGTATATATACAATGGAATATTACTCAGCCATAAAAAGAATGAAATTTTGCCATTTGAAACAACATGGATTGAGTAGGAGGGCATTATGCTAAGTGAAGTAAGTCCGACAGAGAAAGACAAATACTATATGATATCACTTATATGTGGAGTCTAAAAAACACCACAAACTGGTGACTATAACAAAAAAGAAACAGACTCACAGATATAGAGGACAAGCTAGTGGTTACCAGTGGGCAGAAGAAAGTGGGGAGCAGCAAGATAGGGAAAGGGGATTAAGAGGTACAAACTACTATATATAAAAAAAAATAGGGCTTCCCTGGTGGCGCAATGGTTGAAAGTCTGCCTGCTGATGCAGGGGACACGGGTTCGTGCCCCAGTCCGGGAAGATCCCACATGCCGCGGAGTGGCTAGGCCTGTGAGCCATGGCTGCTGAGCCTGCGCGTCCGGAGCCTGTGCTCCGCAACGGGAGAGGCCACAACAGTGAGAGGTCCGCGTACCGCAAAAAAAAAAAAGCTACAAGGATATACTATACAACATGGGGAATATAGCCAATATTTTATAATAATTATAAATGGAGTATAACCTTTAAAGATTGTGAATCACTATGTTGTATACCTGAAAGTTATATAATATTATACATCAACCATACCTCAATAAAAAAAAAAGAAGAGCAAACAGACTTTCACACATGTGAAATGACATATAAAGAAGAGCATTCACCACAGTACTGTCTGAAATAAAAGTCGGTTGGAAACAACACAAATATATTTTTAAAAAGTCATTACCATAGGAAACCAGGTGAAGGAACAGGGTGAATGAAGGTAGTGGTGGGTGGGTCTTCTCGATCTAAACTTTTCTATTTAATTTTGATTTTAAAAATTAATTCAGAAATTAAATTAAAATAAATAAAGTAGGTCTGAATGATTCCATTGTCTACTCTACCATTGGAACAAATAAATTTTACTGATTTGACTTACACTACTTGAGTCCCCTTGTCCAGGAATTCTGGCAGCATCTTACAATTATAATTACAATTGGTTATGGATTCTATATATATGTAATTTGTGTTCTCCCTTCAATGACATAGAAAGATGTTGGTTTTGGTTTAAAGAAATATATATGTGCAATTAAAAAATGTTTGGCAAGTCATATTTGGAAGGCCAAAATGCTAATGATTGATAGGATCATAGATGATATTTTTTGTCCACCTGCCATTTAAATTTTCTACAACAAATGGGTACTACTTCAGTAATGAGAAAAAGTCACTTAAAATTTTGTGAAGACTCCTAGCAATACCCATTTGATGATAATCATCTTTCTCCTGAATTTTGGAGTATCCTGATCTGAATCATGGAACAGCAGTGATTATAATGCAATTTGGGCTTACAAAATGCAAATATGCAGTGCTCAAAAATCAATAAGTATCATACTTGTTGCTATTTTTGGAAGAACTGCAGGTGACACACATATATTTAATATGACTTCTAAATTAGAAATAGGAAAAAATTATATAATGCTATAAGTGAGGATCAAATTTTTTTCAAGGCCAGAAAGAAAACATCTTTTTTTGTAGCAAAGAGAAGCAATCTGGCTCATTACTATATATAACATAATACGTTAAAATATTAATCTATTTTTAATATAATTTTTATTTCTGGAACTAAATTCTAAAAGACACTTATTATGTGACTCTTTTCCATGAGAACGCTAAATAATAAAATGTACAAAATCTTCAGAGGTAGTTTTTTCAGATGTTGAGATATTCTTTACACAGTCATTTCTCATATGGGCTGAACAGGGACGGGGTGGGGGACGGGGGAGTGCTGGAACAGCTTGACGAGTGGGGGGAAGAAACTCTGATGAGCTATTCTAGGACAAGGACTGGTGAAAGGAAATGAACTGCTTTAAAGAAAGCAGGACTAGGAGGAAAGAGTACTTGGAAGAAGAGAGAAAGAGGCGAATTTGGAGCCCTGGGCACCTACAATAAATGCTATTGGCTGTAGGAAACCTCCACTTCCCCACTCTCAGGATCTCACTCCAATCCCCTCCCTCTCACCCCCATGATACATAGGCCCTTCTCCTTTAACGGCAATCAAATAAATGATACAACAGCCCGGATCATGACATTCCACGTAAGATATAAAATTGTATTCTTGCTTTAGAAGTTGCAAGGACTCTGTGACGACTCAGGGAGAGTGTCCTCCTTCCTTGACTTATGACCCAAGGTCAGTGGCCTGGTCACTTAAGGTTAATTTTAAGCGCACAGTGGTAATTATACCCACAGAGTTGATAACTGATCTAGATGCTGAAGATGGTGCTAGAATTTTATTTAATTTAAATAGAGCAATACCCTGACTTTTGGTGACAGTAGGTATCAAAAACCTATGGGAGGAAGCTCTGCTTGAAAATTCTCAAGAAGTGAAAGCACTTTAAAATGAGTTAAGTACACAGACTATCACTGCTACAGTTAATGCCTTTTCGGAAAATGCAGGTTTTAACGGCAGCTGCCACTGCTAGCTCCCCTTTCTACTGACCCGAGGCCTCACTTTCCTTCCCTCCCACAGCCAAGCTCAAGTCAAAGAGCCAGAGTTCACACCTACTCACAGTCGTGAGGGGGTCTTCCGAAGTCTCATTTTTCTCAACTTTAAATAACCTCGTGGGGATGTTGTGAGGATTTAATAAATCCACGTAGGTAAAGAACCCAAACCACTGCCTGGCATATAGCAGGCACTAAATAAACATTCGTTCTTCAGGATCAGGGCTTCCCAATCTTAATAAGCTCCACTCCTGTAGATTTATCCCGAGAGAGCTCTCCCCACCATGCCCCTGTTGGAAAATCTATAGTAGATTACCTTCTCCTAAACCATATCTTGGGAAAATCTTGATTGGGTATTATGCAAAGATTGGATTTCAAGGTCACAGATCATGTCAGTTTGGGAAATGCTGGGCTAAACTAGTTAGTTTATGGCAGGACTTCCAAAATCCTATAATATGATGACGCACATTATAAATGTCTGAAGTATCTGACAGAGTGTGCAGTGCTTCCCAAACTTCTTTGCGAGTGGAACATTTCTGGGGGGACTTTGTCTTAAGGAACACTCTTGGAAAACCTTAGTTAGTGGATACCACACCTGGCTGTGCACTGCCCTCTGGGTTAGGATCTGAGCATCTGTACTGTTCAGCAAAGCTCCCTGGGTAATTCTAATGCATCCAGTCCATAGGTCAGCTTTTGAAGGCAACTGCCCTATTCCAGCGTGCTTCCAGTTGTTAGATCCTACATCAACTCCACATGATTTAATTTTTAAATAAAAAAGCTGAGAATTTTAAAAGCTATTTATTTTGTGCTGGGCGTATCAATTCATAACTTTGAGTAGGATGTGTACTACCATCTCAATGTTATTGTTGATGGTAAGTGGCAGTATTAAACTCTATTTTGCTTTTTAATTTGAAGCTTATGAAGATGACAGGTTATGTACGTCTGATCAGTATCATTCTACCTACTTCAAATAGATGTGATGAGTTTAAATTAAAGCACAAGAGGTCACAACACTTCACAAATGATGGGATATTCCTCCTCAGCTGTTCTATAGAAACATCTTGGTCCTTATCATTTCAATAATTATGTGTAATAAATCACGGGAGAACGAACAAAGCAAGGAGTTTAAGAGTTTGCGTGAATGTCTGGGGTTCTTTCAGAAATGAACAAAACTTTTAAAGAAATGTCAAGATTCAAATACTGTATGATATCACTTACCTGTGGAATTTAAAAAATACAACAAACTAGTGAATATAACAAAAAAGAAGCAGACTCACAGATACAGAGAATGAACTAGTGGTTACCAGTGGGGAGGGGGAAGGTGCTTCGCTCTGACTTTGGACAGGATCCTGGGAAATGAAACCTCTAGCATTTATTGACAGAAAAGCTTTGTGAGCTTTGTCATTAAGTACTATGGAAACAGCACCATTCCAAAGGCACCCTGAGTCATTCTGATTTTGTTATTCTCGCCAAAGGTAAATCTGGCCTATGTTCTTACTGCTTCTGGAGAAGTATATCCTTCACAGAGGACCTCTACGTCAAGGGTGCAGCTTGCATTTAAAGGGGAGCATATGTGATGACCTTGTGTATGCGTGCTCTCATGCATGTGCATGCACACTTGTTGGGACAAGGGGAATGAAGGGGGGGGCGGTGCTGTGGTAACGGGGCAGGGGGGAGAAGAACAATGAGGAGGAGACAAACAAATAAAGCTGGAGGCAGCCAGGGAGAAAGGCATCAGGCTCATCTTTGCAGGCAGTCCAGGACACTGCCCCTTATCAATGCTTTCATACAAGTGGAGCTAGAGATCGTTTCTGAGGGATCCATTAGTGACCAGACAGATTCAGAGCCCATCTTGGAAGAGGCTCCGGACTGCAGGCCAGGACAGCTGGTTAGCACACTGAGCGGCTGTTAAACTAGTGGAGAGCTGTGCACACTCCAGGGAAGGTACCAGATTGCTCACAAAAGCGTTTAATCAGCACAGTTTGATCACCTGGGCTGAGCCATGACAATCAGTGGGCTCTGTCCCTTTATTTCACAGCAGAAACCTCAGCTTACGTTAGCGGTGAAGGGGCAAAGTGTGCAAGGCAGGACTCTTACTCAGCATATGCCCCACCCTCACCTCCAACCTCAAGCAGCAGTTTATCTCGCTGCACTGCTACCTGTTGAATATGTTTCTCTAATATTTCCTAAGTTTGTTTAACTTGTGTGATCAGATGAATCAAACAGTATTGCATAGGGCTTCCCTGGTGGCGCAGTGGTTGGGAGTCCGCCTGCCGATGCAGGGGACACGGGTTCGTGCCCCGTTCCGGGAAGATCCCACATGCCGCGGAGCGGCTGGGCCCGTGAGCCATGGCCGCTGAGCCTGCGCGTCCTGAGCCTGCGCTCCGCAACGGGAGAGGCCACAACAGTGAGAGGCCCGCGTACCGCAAAAAAAAAAAAAGTATTGCATAAATATAAGTTTAATGTTAAAGTAAAATATAAACAATCTCACATTTAATGTTATTCATAGCCATTGATAGCCTGTTTAGCAACTAGGCAAGGACGCTAAGCAGTTAGTGTGTACAAGTGAAATGAACATGACTTGAACACCCCCAAATGAATGTTTAGACTTTGTCTGACTTTGGGTACTCCCCAATATCTATAACCAGCACCAATGTCAACGGCTTACTGAAAAACAGTAGCAACAAAATCACAGCTAAATTTTTTTTAGGGCCTTTCTGATGGGTAAGGCCCCAGTTATCCCTTAGAGTATGGGTTTAGGGCCCAAGAAAAATCACAAGTCTTCCCCTTCCTCTTCGCTTGGCATTTGAATATTAAGAAAATGACAGTGTGACTTAATAGGGAGTTATGAAGACTTGGATTCTTTGGCTGTGTTACTAATTGGTTTGTGCAGGTCACGAACTTTTGTAAGCTCCAGTTTCTATAAAACAAGGGAGTAGGATAGAACGAGATTTTCCTGGAGTGTGAAGAAAGCATAGAAAGCACAGAATACGCATATTTTGAAGCAAGGGGTGTGTGTGTGGGAAGGAGTAGGAGAGGCAACGGAGGAGAAGGCAGCCGCAGCCTGGCAGTGTGGCCTCCAGAAGGGGCTGTGACCTGCACATCCCTTTTCTCACCGCTTGGTGGAGCCAGCTCCTCACCTTGTAGTTACAGATCTACCCTCTGTGTTTCAAGGGGTTGTAAAATCAATTTAGCGGGTGGAAACCAGCATTAAAAAGGAAGGAGAATGGAACCCAATCCAAAATATCAGAGTGCATCACACATAGTGAGGGTGTTATTTTGGAGGACTTAATTTTCCTCTTATATATAATGTATAAGCATATGCATATCAGGACATGATACATAATTTTTCTTTGGTTCATGATCAAAAATATTTGAAAAGCACTTTGCTGACGCTCCTGCCTGCAATAGGACGCAGGGAGGTCTAGGTCTTTATCCATCTCTCTCCCTCCCTCTCACCCTCGACCCTCCCCCTTTCTCCCTCTCTACTGATCTACCATCTCCCTCTAGTAGTGCCCCCCTTTCCCCTCTTCCTTCCTCTCTCCTTCTCCCCATCTCTTCTTTCCCCTTGTTATCCACTGTTCTCACTTCTCCTCTATCCAGGTATTTTACCCCACTTTCCCACTCACTCTGTCTCTCCTGCCTTCCTTCGTGCTCTCCTACACCACCATTTCTGACTCATACCATCTCCACCCACCACCTCTCCCCTCCTGAGCCTCAATCTCACAGACACAGACGTGACAAGACACAGTCTAAGTAGGAGTGTGACGGCCAGACCTCCCCCATCCTTGACCCAGGATTCAGACTCACTCCCAAACTCCTCCCATTGCCTCTCGGCCTCCCTCCTAGACTTCACCACTCTCCTCCCTGAAAGGGCCTGTGTTCAAACTCTCCTCCATCATCAAGGGAGCCGTGCCCGGCTGTACAAATCCCACTGGTTATTTAAATTCCATCTCAAATGCCCCTCCTCTGGGAAGCCTTCCTGTTACTCCAACAGAGACTATTTTCTTTGCTCCTTTGATCTGCACTTGTGCTCACCTCCACCCTTATCACCAATACCTCACTGATTCCCAGAACTCAGAGGGCAGAGCCTTGGTCAGATTCCTCACTGGGTACCAACTCCATCTCCAAACCAGTGCGGGGCCGACCCCAGGGTGGAACTCCTGGGAGATCATGGAAGTGTGGGCCTCGTTCAGTGGTTCACTGGCCTCTCCCATCATTCCCCCCCACCTTGTCTTCTCCTGCCCTGCTGCACACCACCCTCTGCTCCCCACTGACCCCGGCTACCTGGTGCCCTGGAAGGCTGCCCTGAGCCTGGCCAGTGTCTCAGCTCAGTCCCACTTAGCCCTGGCCCTGGCCCTCAGCCTCGGGCCAGGGAACACTAGGCTGGTAGGGCAGTGGGTGGTGGCCAAGTCCAAATCTAATAGCTTCTGGCCGGACCTGGAGGAGGGAGTTTGCAGAAGGGTTATCCAGCCCTGGTTGTTGGTCCCCTACTTTTCTTTCCAACCCTTGCTGAAAACTGACTTATTTCAGGTCATTATTGTAAGGGTGTGTGACCTGGATGACACACCTATGGAAGAAATGGGTTTTCCTCAAATTTGAGGATGCATATGGAAGCTGGTTAGATATGAATCAAACAAACCAGATTTGGCAGTGCCAGCTGGTGGTCTATGGAGTAGGGGACGGGAAGAGAGCACTGAGGTGGGAAACCCAGCCCCTGGAATCTACACCTAATCTTTCAAGGGAGAGTTGTCACATACTGGGCAAGTCACTGGCCCCTCTCTGGGTCTCAGTGTCCTTATCTGTAAGTGGAAATGGTTGTACTTGATGGTCAGGAAGACCTTCTGATCCCTGACAGCAGAGATTTTATAAAAATGTTATTGCCCAGACTCACATATGGCCATATCTCCAAAAACTGAAAAGGAAAAAGTAAAGTTCAGATTTAACCAAAGGTGATGAGCATTTTAAACAAATAGCTGTCCTTATCAAAGCTGAAAATCTAATACAAGGCAAACTGAAAATAAATGATTTTCCCACATCATGAGCTGTAGGCCAAATTGGGGAGACAGCATTAGCAAAATCATTACCGTTTGGGGGATCTATTTATGGCACATACTACCTTATCCGAGCGCTCCCAGAATGCTTAGCAAAATGCAATACAAATGGATCTAGTTTTTCAGTAGATAAGTTTCATGATCTTTACATTTAGTTCTATAATAAAGAGATATAGTACGAAAATAGGAAGAGTGGAGGGTAAAACCTAAGTATCATTCCACTTAAACCTCCAATTTGTGTTAAAATTACTACTTGTAGGTATTAAATTCTATATAGTGAATTGTTCTTCTTTATAGAAATTTTGGTACTTGGGAATTTCTCCATTCAATACCTACAGAGACAAAGGTCCTAGAGAAAGATCACATACATACAGCTACTCTTTTTTTTTTTTTTTTTTTTTTTTTTTTTTTTGCAGTATGCGGGCCTCTCACTATTGTGGCCTCTCCCGCCACGGGGCACAGGCTCCGGACGCGCAGGCCCAGTGGCCATGGCCCACAGGCCCACCCATGTCCCCTGCATCGGCAGGCGGACTCCCAACCGCTGTGCCACCAGGGAAGCCCGCCACCTATATTTATTAAACAAAGTTGAAAATGCAGTTTTCAGTAACAATAGTCACATTTCAAGTGTTCGCTAGGCACACATGACCAGTGGCTACTGTACTGGACAGCACAGACACGGAACATTTCCATCACTGCACAGAGCTCGATGGCGCGGTGCTGTTTTAGAATCTTGCCTCAGGGGGGCTGCTACACCGGTGCCCACTGCCTCCCCAGGACCTCTCCGAGCTGACAGTTTCATCTTCATCATGACTGCTTAATTCAGTCAAAGCCTTGACTAGCCTGACCCTAGGACGTCCTCCGGACTGTATCCTACAACCCTGAATCTCTACCTCAACCCTTCTCTGCAACAGGGTTCTCAGAGAGCTATAGGACTTTATGTCAACATTATTTCTCAGGTCTTGAGGTTTCCTCTATTTGTACTTTGGAAACGGAATTATTTCCATAAGCTGGTTATGTAACTAATCAACCAATGTTCTTGCTGACCCTCTGTTAATGATGGAACATGTTTAGTATGCTGTGGGAAAGATATTTAAATCAAGTTGGCAGCTAGAAAAAATGAATTGTGAGGTTTTAGGGCTCTATGATTCTACTGATTTCAACAAAACATAGAGGGTTGATTGATGTTCTCCCCTATAAGCTGTCGAGAAATATGTTCCATTAGATAGTTTGATTATCTATCTAACTATCTGTCATCTGTTGTTGTTTCGGTTGAGGGTGGGGAAGATGAGGTAGTTACGGGTGGAGGAAGTATTTAGGTTGAAAGAAAACTTCAGTGGAATTTGAAACCTAGGGCCCACAGAGTAGGACGGTTAGCCTCAGATGAATTCTAATGTCAGGATTCCCAAGAGTTTTAATGAGCAGAAGCTACTTTTACTTCCTCAAGGCCTGGCTATCATTCTGATTGGGTCTGAAGATGTTGGCAGGTAGGTCCCTCAGGACACTGGGGAGAGACACTGATGAATACTTGACTTCACCCTCCACTAGGAATTCTAGACCATTGCAGAGAAAGAAGTGTGAGTGAGAAAGAAGTCTGACAGCCACTGACTTAGAAAATTTAATGGGCAATACTTTACCAGGCAAGATTTCCCAATCAGCTTTGGTCCACTTGTTGGGAAAGCCCTGCTGTTGGGTATTTATGGCCCTGAGTGTGCTCCACTGAAACCCTCCACCAACCTACTTGTTATGAAAATCGTAGATCTCCTGGATGTTGCCAAAGATGATATGCTCCTTATTAAGGATCCCAGGGGGGATCTCCTCCACACCACTGGTCATTTCCCATAGGTAGGTCTGTAAGACAGCAACAGTTCCTCACTGGCAAGCACTGCCACGTGAAATACACACAAAACAAACAGGGCTTCAAAGCTGTGGGGTAAGGCTCAGACTGGGAATGCATGTAGAGCCTAAAAAGTGAGATGGTAAGTAAGCAGAATGGAAAGAACGAAAACCTGGATGTTCCATTACTGTGAACTGTTGCTAGGGAAATTCACATCCCAGACTTTAGCAAGAACACACACTCCACAGTCTTCTTATTTATTAAATGTGTTTGAGTCTGACTGTGTGTCGGGGGGAGGATGCAGATTTTTAGACTCAACTTAAGTTCATCGACTGTGTCATAGATTTTATTTTGAATTCAAGTGTGTTATATGCTTTTTTTTTTTTTTTGCTGGGCCTAGTTCCAGTCTGAGAAAAGTTTCTTTCCAAAGCACTTTAAACTCCCATGCAATTATTATTGACTCTGGGAGAAAGATGTCCTCTGGTTGGTTTTTTATTCTTCAAGCTCCGGGAGAAGACAGAGTACTGAGCTCCTCTCCAGGACTTGACGTGGCAAGGATGTCAGTTTCTAATACAGCTGAGAACTGATGACCGCAAGACTTACCTCTAAGCACTCGTGTAAGTCCCTCACATAAGCCTTCTCTGTCTGAAGCAGTTCTGCCATAATGAATCTAGAAGGAAGCAAATAGGCTTTTAGTTGGTTAGAGATGTAATACCTCCCTTCCTTCAAACTTCACTGCCCCCACCCCAGCATTTATGACATTCTTGAATGTCCTATTTTTCTACTTTACCAATATACGTCTCGAGTCCCTCTCACTCTGATCATTTGCTCTGTGTCCCTTCAGCACGTTTGTGCTCAGCTAGTTCCATACTCTCTTCCCCTTTTACCCCCCCTAGTTCTACCATGTTGTGATTGTGTGCTGATATGTGTGTGCTCTCAGTTGCACATCTGTGTGTGTGTGTACACATAAGCTTGTAATGCCGCTCACACTCATTCTCACCAACTAGACACCAACTCAGCTTCCCATGCTCCTCTTACTGTAGCTCCCAGAATGATGACTCCTGCTGAGTAGAATTGCTGACTCACACCAGAACGGTTCACAGTCCCACAGGTTAAACCAGGTTTAAAAGCCAGAAACAGATGCCCGAGACACCACCGCCGAGACTGGGGGTTAGCAAACTTTTTCTGTAAAGGGCCAGAGAGTAACTACTTGTGGGCCATTCAGTCTCTGTCACAACCACTCAGCTTTGCTGTTGTGTGTGAAAGAAGCCACAGACAATATGTTAAAAAAGTAAGTCTGGCTGTGTTCCAATAAAACTATATTTATGAACAGAAAAGAATTTCATCTGATTTTCACGTCACAAAATATTCTTCTTGTTTTGATAGTTTTCAACCATTTAAAAATATAAAAAAATAACTTTTAGCTTACAGACTATATAAAACAGGTGGTGGGCCAGATGTGGCTTGTAGGCCATAGTGTGCTGACCGCTCGCTTCTAATGGGGTCATTTTACGTCACAAACTGATGTGCGTGAGGCTGAGCCTGTGATCCCAAGCACAGCACAAGCTAATGATATTAACTGACTACTCTTCAGTCTCCCCAAAGAGAAGCTGTGCTACACATATGCTCCTTCCACCTCGGACCCCTAAACAACACAATGTACCCGTGCGGGCGTTCAACTCACGATGCGTGGCTTCACTGTAGTGTACCTACGTCACTTTCTTTCTTTGACAAATTTATTTTAGAAATGGTGCTTCCTAGCTGGCATGTGATATGCGATAATATCTAATTCAGCACAAAATATATTTTTATATATTTATCTTAGATTTTCCATGTCATTTTCTCATGGAACTTCATAATGAGAATCCCTGTTTACAAGGTGTTCCATCACATAAAAATTTTGAGAGGGATTATCCCAAGTGCCCCCTGGTTGGAGATTTCAGAAGAAACATTAAAATGAGCAGCATCTTTTCCTGAACCTTTATCTTGGTGGGATTTTCCTTAAAGCAAAACTTTGTTCTAGCAGTGGCCTTTCTATTAAATTATTGATTTTAAAAATTCCCTTTTGCAGGAGTTAATGAGCCACTCTCTCGTTAGTCTTGCTCTGTTAGTAGAGTGGAAAGTCCATGAGCTTTGAAGTCAGACAACCAGGAATTGAATTATGACTGTCATTTCCTAGAGGCAGGACTTGCTTCTCCAAGCCCCAGACTCCTTACTTATAAAACAGCTGATCACACAGGGCTGCTGCAAGGATTAAACAAGATCCTATAAGCAAAGTTCCTAGTGCACTGTAAGTGCTTGGTAAACAAAGAAAGAAGGAATATCGGAAGGAACGTAATCCCACTTGCTTTGAAAAGTTGTCCTTGATTTTACTGCCTTGGGTTCTGGCATGCCTCTACCTTCTCCCTTTTTCTCCATCTGCTTCCTGCAGTTTTTCCTCATAATTTAGCTCCACTACCCTCTACCCTGTTTTGTTTTACTTTCCACCCACCCTTTACCGTCCTCTGGCTATTTGGTGTCTCAGAGACAGCCCAGCGGGAAGATCTGGCCACGTGTTGTCTCCTCATTTCCCTCTCTGTTATGGGTTGAATTGTGTCTCCCCCAAAATGCATATGTTGGGTCCCAGCCGCCAGTATCTCACAATGTGACCTCATTTAGAGACAGAGTCATTGCAGATGCAATTTAAGATGAGGTCATACTGGAGTAGGGTGGGCCCCCGTTCCAAAATGACTGGTATCCTTAAAATGGGGGGAAGTCGACACAGGCCTGTATTCAGGGAGGACGCCATGTGAACATGAAGATGGCCATCTGTAAGGCAGGGAGAAAGGCCTGGAGCAGAGTCTTCCCTCCCAGCCCTCAGAAGGAATCAACCCAGCCAACAGCTTGATTTCAGACTTCCAGCCTCCAGAACTGTGAGACAATACATTTCTGTGGCTTAAAGCACCTGATTCGTCATACTTTCTTACAGCAGCCCAGATGAAACATAAGCTCTGACTTCACAGACCAGCTTGAGTTTCTTCAGTTCCAAGGGACCTGTGGTCCTACTTTATTTTGATAAAATCAACTACAGAGGCCTTCTTAATCTTAGAACACACCATTTTTTTTCCAGCATTACCCAAAAGGAATGTCAAAATACTCTTCATAAAGCCCTTGCATATCTCTGGCTATGTGTAACTTTGTAACACTGATATAAAGAAAGCAGAGTGATCAAGACACGGTTTGTAAGGTTGACATGGTTCATTGTTTCTTCTGTCCAATGCCCTAAAGTTCTTGGTTAGTGTGAAATGTGGGTGGAAGCATCATGTCTGTCCATTCCAACCTCTGTAGGTGGTCATGGGGACACAGCAAGCTGTCTAAAGGGACGGGTGGCAATGAAAACCAAGCATAGCCATGAGGAGCCTGCCAGTCAGTGGAACTGTCTCACGCCCAACCCCCCACATACTCTTTCTTCCGGGCTGATTTCCGCTTCTCTTCATTGACCTCATGGTTGGCGTCCCGGAGCTTGACCTCACGATCTGAAAGGCTTGCTGGGATGATATCCAGCTCCAGGTCCTTGTTATCCTACACACAGAGAGATCGCAGAGGTCACCTTGGAGATGCTTTGGGAAAGCAACTCACCAGAGTTGGTGGAGGTGGGGGAAGGGAAGAACAGAGAAAGATATTACGGAGAAGGATGAGAAGATGAGGAATCCCACCAATTGCTACCCACAAGCACTCTTCTTCATGGGATAATTTTTTTCTCAAATAAGAGAAGTATAAAATGTTCAGGTCAAATGCTCAGGGATAATATCCACAACAAAGAAAAAGAATGTACACTTTTTATAATTAGTGTCATAGCTCCTCAGGGACGTTGGGCCTGATTAGATCTACACACACACACACACACACACACACACACACAGGTCCAAGACTGATGATTAACCATTAAAACAGATGTGAAACAGAAATGTAAAAAGATATAAAACTTTCATTTGTCAAGGGAAAATAATAAAAGTAAATATTTTTATTTAAACAAGCAACTTCCCTTGGAAATAGAAAGCTAAATGATAGAACAATTACTGAATTTTCTAATTGCCCATCCATGCTTATTTCAACCACTGTTTGGTATTTATATAGAATAAAAACCTCTAGGAAAAAAGTCTCACAGGTTAAAGCCTGGGGGAGACGTTAATTCCCCCAATCTTTGTGGTTTGACCACTTTATTCTCTAGTCTGCTCTGCTTCAGAGTATGAGTCTATTTAAAGGTTTAAGAATTAGAAATCCTAGGATTAAATTGCCAGTCTGTATTTAGCTCTTAATTCATAGGTTAATGACCCCTATTATAAAAAGAGATTAAAAGTCAGTCTTCCTTTACTTCCTGGAAAATAGTACTTCTTTTCAGTTGAAATGTCAAATAGACTTTATACAAACTGCATACCTTATTCTTGAAAGAGCACTATTATACATACTGAGGACTCTAATCATTTGATTAACATAATTGGGTGGAAGACAGTACTGATGAAGCCAAGATAAAGGGCTTAATCCTCAAAGTCAACAGTTAACTCTACACACAGAAAAACTCTGTTCTGTAGCCACAGGCCCTACCCCTGGCCAGCCAGTTTTGCACTGTATATAGCACCAGTCATGGAGAGCTGGAAGCCAATGGCTCAGCAAGATCCAGTCCCTCCAGGAGAAGGACAATACAAGGCAAGTGCTCTAGGGGTCAACAGCTCAGGAAGATTCCTCTGCAAACCCAGCTTCCCTCCACGGCAATGAACAGCAGTACTGAGGGAGGTAAGAAAGGAGGATGTCCCAGCTGGGCAATCCCACACCTACCTCTGTGTTGACTCCAAGGGCTTTCTCCAGAGAGTACCGGTACTTTCCCATCCTCAAGGAGAAATCTCTGTAATGCTTGTCCACCGTGGTCACCCATTTCCTGATCTCTGTGGCATGAATGTGGCCTTTTTCCACAAAGCTATCGGCCAGCTGAATCAGGAGTTTCACCTTCTCCTTTGTTTGCTGCCCCAAAAGATGGTCGTAAGTTACTAGCTTACCTTTACTATCATGGCCCTTCACTCCAGCCCTCTTTCCTTCTTCATGGAAGCCATAGATACCCCAGAGCCAGACTGCCTCCGTCTATATCCCAGTGCTGTCACTTACTGGCTGGGAGGGCTTGAGCAAACTACTGAAACCCTCTGTGCCTCAGTTCCTTCATCTGCAAAATAGGGATCATAATAGTATCTATATTGTAGGGTTGTTGTGAGCATTATATGAGTTGACAATGTAGGATGTGTCTGGAACACAGTGTTCACAGTAAAAACTCAGTAAGCAATAAATGTTAGCCAGTATGGTTATTGATGTAAGAATCTCTTTCATTAATATAGCACTTTATCAGTTTACAGAGTATGTTCATGCTACAGCTGAGACTCGTTTGAGTCTTAAAGCATCCCTAGGAGGCAGGTGGAGGGAGGTGGTACGGGTCTCTTTGAAACACAGATTGAAAAGGCTGAGGCTTAGGGCTTGTCCAAGTTCATACAACCTGTAAGTGATAGAGCCGTTTGCCTCTGGTCCATAGTTTCTAGTTCTCTCCCTTTACCCTACTGGCCTGAAGAAGGCTTTCTAAACATCAGGTGAGTTGGCACAGCCAGGCTGTACAGAAATCTAACTAGCAGATTTAAGAGTAAACTTTGTCCCTTTCACCGCCAGGATCTTGTTTTTAGCTTCCTTGAGAGAGAGAGAGAGAGAGAGAGAGAGAGAGAGGGAGAGAAGAGTGAACGAAGCTAATGTCCATCACGGGGCTAAGTGAGGTGGAGCCCTGATGTGGGTCAATTTCATTTCTAACAGGAGTGTGTTCAACGTCTACTCTGTCCACATCACTGTGCAGAGGGCTGCGGGGAAAGATCTGGGGGGTAAACAAAAGAAGAAAAAGAGATTTCCACCAGACTGTCTATATCCCTAGAGGGACAAGATTTTCACACAGAGTAGTTCAATAACTCAGGGCATTATGTAATTGAATGTCAGAATAAGAAATATGTATAGTTAACACGGCAGGAATTTTAAAACAGGAAAAAAATGAAGGTGGGCTGGCAGGGGCAGAAAAGGTGTCATGGGGGAGGCGGGACCTGTGCTGGGTAAGATATGGAAACAGAAGGGCTATTCAAACAAGCAAACGCTTGCTCAGAAGAATATTTACATAATATTCTGAGAAGTAATCTTTTATCTTTCAAACCGGGGGAAAGTAGGTACAAGGTTTGGATCATGCTACAATCTGGGTAATTGAGGGAAACCGAGACAGAAAATCACTGGATCAAGAACAGAACAGACAGAAGGGCCTTTCTTTCTTTATGCCACCACCCTCACCCGTGCCTCTCCAGGCTCACCCACAGCCCCTCCCACGAGAGACTGACCCTCTCAAGAACTGCCAAAGGGAAGCTTCTGGCCAGAAGCAAGCAGAGAGAACTTGGTCCCCCACGGCCAGGGCTCCCGCTCTCCAGCAACTCACTCAACACCTTCGAGCCTCTCCTACCTCAGCACGGTGGGCTGGTCCCCAGGGCTGGGAGATAAGGGGCCAGAAGAGCTTGGTGTGAAGGAAAGAAGGTAGGTATGAGGATAGGAGAAACACCTCCTTAGCAACGAAAAGGCAAAGAATAATGGCGCTGGGACTCGGTCAATACAAGATACCTGGTATTCCAAGGACTTCCATTTCTTGCATTTAGGGCTTCCCCTCTAACCCAGGAAACAATTTTTCTTAGGTTTGTCACTTACTTAAGACAGTGATTAATTTTTGTAGCTATAATCAAGAAATCCATCTTCATATAAAATCTTGGAAACACATATTTATTCTCTGCTCTTGGTAAGGAGACTTGAGCACGAGATGGGGGTTTATAGCCAATTGGTAGCTGCAGTCCTACCAGAGCAGCCCTACAATTTCCTATCAGAGGAAATTATATCCTAAAACATCAAAACTGATTCAGAGTCAACAGGGATAGTGGCTTGTGATCAAGAGCATTCCAGGTATGTGTGGGACCCAGGGGGAGCAAACAGACAGTGAAACTAGCAGCATAGACAAGCTCTTCCCCACGTGGCCTCACCTGCCCACGTGACCGTCTCCACTGCTCTCCGTGGCCCCGAAATTCCAGCCATGTTAAATAAACCTCACCTGCCCCCCACAATGTGATGAGTGGCTCCTCCTCAGCCCTGCTTTCACCCCAGTGGCCCTCCCTCACCTCTCCTCCTCCCCACAAGCCGAGTGGGAGGTGCCCTTCCCAGTGTTCCCACAGTACCACACACGCTGCTACTTTGGCGTGTACCACGCTGAGTTATTTATGTCTCCTTCATTAGACCATGCGCTTCTAAGAGATGAGTGTGATCTTATTCATTTGTAGCTCCAATGTCTACTATGTATACCATAATAATAATAATGTTGAGTAAATGGATGAGTGCATAATTATTGTGCTGGGAGGTGAGTAACATCAGACCAGCAAGAACTGAAGGTTTACACTGGGAAGAATTAGATGAAAAGATTTGACCCCAACCATGCCCACGGCCCCTACTGAGAGCAGTCTGAAGTGATTTCTTATACGTGGGTGACTACGGTGGCACAGTGCGACCTGCCCCATGCCTGGCTACCGCTGATGAGATCAGAGGTAAAACCTGTCCCCTGAGGGCAGCCCATCAATATGCAGCCAGCGACTTCCAAGGTGTCCTGGCCTAGAAGCTCTGACTAAACAGGGACAGGGGCAACATGCTGGGTCAATTAAGCTGGTTTTTCTGGGGATGTGAACTGTAGAGACAGGGAACTGGGTGGCTGGGTGGAGAGTAGAACTGAAAGCAAATAGTAGAGGAGAGAAGGGAAGCTGAATCACAGTGGTGGTCGTCATGTATGCCTGATCTCCTGAGATGAGCTGACCCGGAAACGTGGCTGCTGAAACTGCCCTAGTCTCGGGTGACATCCCAGTTTTCATCTCCAGAGGTGAGACTATGCCACGTGTCTTGTTCTTCCCATTGGGCTGAGTCATTCAGCTTTTCCTGGGCTCCTTTGAGGTCCAGCCACACATCTTCTGTCTTCTTTATTTCCAAATACAGCCATACAAAATCTTTTCCCCTTCTAAACTTAAGCCAGCTTGAAATTCAAATCTTGCCACCAAGAAGAGTAACTTATACAGACTGATAAAGTGGGGGTCAGATTGTAGAGGTGCTTGCATGTTAGGTTCAGGAGTATGGACACGATCTTGTGGACAAAGGGGGCTTTTGGGGAATATAATTCACTTGGGCCTGGAAATTTAGAACACAACTCACTTATCTTGGGATTCTTGTGTCCCCTAGTGTATATTTTGCCCTTTCATTTTCAATTCTATGTTTTCTGCTGGAAAAGACAGAGGTTAAAAATAAGGGTTCAGTAGTTCTATTTTTCTTATTTTTTCTCTTCCTTCCTTCTTTTGATCAGTTAATATTATATCATCTTCCCCTAATCAGAGCACCTCACTCTGAATATAGTTTGTGAAAAGCCCTTTTGGTATCTCTTGAAAATCTGACAAGTCTTGAAAATTTAGGCTTCTTGACATATTCTCACAATCTAATTATAAGCATCCAATTGGCCTTTCATTGCTGGTCTGCCCTGTACTTATTGATATATTCTTTGAGGGAATGCAATTATCGTGCTTCCTGAGTGGGAAAACCGTTCCTTGAGATGTATCTTCATATTCATTCCACAGGAGAAAGATCTGCTTGTTAAATATGAAAAACGAAACCTTTCAAAAATGTCTATCACATGTGAGCTATGTTCATTCCTCTTAAGAGTCTCAGAAACGTAAACATGACCATATTTTATCTGAACTGTTTAGATTCTACTTTTCTCGTAGAAAGGGCCTCTCTGACAAGCCCAGTGTTCCTTTTCCTGGCTATCCAAATTCAAAGACATAATTCAGTTCAGCTAAAGCTCCAGTCACTTTAATTATCACTTAATTCTCTTTCGTTAAGAAGAAGCTAGTCCAGTTTATCTTATAGCTTCTTTCACTTTCAGAGATAAAATTATCAGTTTAGAAAAGAGTTTTTTCAACATCATTACTCATTGAGAAGTATAAATGAAAACCACAATGAGATACCACTTCACACCCGCTAGCGTGGTTATACAAAAAAGACAGATGACAACCAGTGTTGGAGAGGATGTAGAGAAGTGAGAACTCATATACACCGCTGGTGGAAATGGAAAATGGTGTATGCACTTTGGGAAACAGTTTGGAATTTCCTCAAAAAGTTAAATATAGAGTCGCCACCTGACCCAGCCATTCCACTCTCAGGTATATACCTAAGAGAACTGAAAACATATGTTCACACCGATACTTGTACACAGATGTTCACAGCAACATTATTCACAGTGGCCCCAAACTGGAAACAATCCAAATGTCCATCAACTGATGAATGTGTAACAAAATGTAGTTTATCCAGACAGGGGAGTATTATCCAGTCACAAAAAGGAATGAAGTACCGATGAAGTACTGCTACAACATGGATGAATCTTGAGAACACTCTAAGTGAAAGAAGCCAGACATAAAAGACCACATATTATGTGAGTCCATGATTCCATTTACATGAAGTGTCCAGAACAGGCAAACTCATAGAGATAGAAAGTAGATTAGTGGTTGCCAGGGGCTGAGGGGAGGGGAAAAGGGGAGTGGCTGCTGATGTATAATGGGGTTTATTTTGGGGAGGGATGATATATTCCAGAACTAGACAGTGGCGATGGCTGTACAACCTTGTGAACGTACGAAGAACTACTGAATTGTAAAAACAGAAGAATCTAAAGAGTTTTGCTGTTAGAAGAAATAGAGTTCTTCCAGATGTCAAGATGCTTAAGCTTTCCTATCACCATGTACCTTGACCCCTTATAAATTTTGAAACCCACAATAGGAAAATATCATTGGCATTCTTCTAACTGGATTGTCCACAGCATACCACAGAAAGAAAATTTTGTTTGCCTCTTATCCTCATCCAAATTCTCTTTATCTTATTTTTATTCTCACATTCGTATATTGCTACATAGAAGGTACCTTTTTATATTCAGTGTTTCTTCTACTTGATCTGTTTCTTTGGAACAGAGTATAATAATTCAATATACTCAGTATACTCTGTTGCTCTGTTCAATCATGAGGGCCACCGTACTTACTGTCGTGCGGTTTAAGGTCAATTTGGTTTCCATTTCAAATTCACTTTATTGGTTATAAAGATTAAAACCAAAGATGGCTGGCTAAAAGAGGTTTGCTTCTGGTAAGTGGGACTGCAGTGGGGCCGGAGGCTACTGCGTTTCATCAGAAGGTCCCCAGCTGGATTTGTTATCTTGTAGATATTCTCAGAACAAATAGCCCTGAAACTTGGAAATGATAGATGGGAGGATGAAATCCCATTAAGAGAAACACTTAAGAGGGAGAGAGAACAGAGAGAGAGTCAAAGTAAAAGAATCATATTAAATAGAGGTTTGGGAAGGAAGCATTGTTGAAATCTACCCAAACTTCTTTTTCTCTTATGTTCTCAAATATCTGTAGCCTCCCTTCAATGCATAAGATATAGTTAGGTACGTGAATAAAGCATGGTTCTCGTCCTTTGGGATCTTGCAGGCTCGTACAGGAGATAACGCTGCGCACACATTGCCAGGAGGACAGGATGGTCCAGGTCAGGTGCCTTAAGGGCTGCACAGACAATGTCTGCAGTGCAGGGATACGCCGATTGTATCCGGCCTGTAGGCAGGGACACAGAGGAAGAGGCACTGAAGTGGGAAGGCGGGGTCTTCCTAAAAAGTACAAACTAGAGGGAAGGGAAGGATATTCTAGGCAGAGATATAGTATAGAAAAGATATAGAGGCAAGAAAATAAATGATGTATCTCTCGGAGGGTAAGAAAATAATATCCATTCAGCTGGAGCATAAAGTCTGCATAAACACATTAACTGAAGATACAGTGGCAGTGGTAAGGTGGCACCGTCGTAGACGCTGTTGAGTGCTGCCTAAAGGCACTGCATAAGCATTAAAGCTCTTGAGCTGGGTGGTAATCTGACCAACGTGGTGTTTTAAAGATGAACGCCAGTGAAGGGCAGGATGGGTTGGAAGGAAGGCAAGGCCAAATGCATGGAACCCAACTAGGGTGACAACAATGTGAATAGAAAAGAGAAAGACAGGAAGATTGTCAAGGAAGGATGAATTAAATTGACTGAATGACTCTCCACATTTCCACTTCGGTGATGGACAGACTCTGATCCTAGGAAGTTCTGGGTTTCTGCTGTGATCCATCCTACGTCAGTAGGATCACCAGTGGATCTGATACTATTCAGCCTCTTAGTGGGTCGTTGTTGACACTATTTGGAGAGGGGCAGATAGGTGCAAAGTGGGTAATTCAAAACCATTTTCATTTGGATTTGAAAAGGGTTCTGTGCGTCTGCCACCTCCTGGGCACTGTCTGCGCTAGCTGGTATTGAAATGAATCTCTTATCTGAAATGACAGTCCTTCACATTGGGTGAAAAGGCCCCAAAGCTCACAAGTGTGCAGGGGAAGGCTCCCCACTATCAAGAGTTCAGAGTGTAGGATTCACAAAGTGGATAACCACTTCTGAAATACCAGCTCAGGAACGAGGCTAAGGGGCTAATTTTGTTGCAGCAGATTAGAGAGAAATTTGCTGTAGTGTCAGAGGGATCTCTGGATAAGGTAGGCATTAATATGTTCCCCCCACCCCTGACTCTCACGAAAGCTCCTCTCGTCCTGGGAATAGCATCTGCCCTATGTGGAAGTGATGCCAAGGATGGTCCTCCATGGCAGGGAGCCCCGTGTGAGGGACAAGGATGCTACAAAGAGGGAACTGAGACATCAGATTTCACTCAAAGCCAAGGGTCCTCAGATCAAATCCTGGCTGGGAAAACAGATGAAAATGAGATTTCCTTCTATTATATTATTTTCATTCTCCACCTCAGTGTGAATGGGGGTGTGAGCGTGTGTGGTACGTGCACCAGTGCATGTTTTGCTCCCCAGAGACTTCAGCCTGGCTCATTTGCAGGGTGAGGCCCGAGGGAGGTAGTCAGCTCCGGAACCTGCTTTGTGAACCCACCCATAGCCACTGGCCCTTCCCAAAAGGTGGACTTCCCAAGCATTCAAATTTCAAGAATATGTGGCTGATATTCCCACACAATGTGCATTTCCCATGAATACATTCCTTTGCCTTATTTGGTCTGAAAGAATACAGCAGATTCCAGAATCTGGAGCACGAAGATGAGTACCATTTGGAAGCACAGCATATAGGAGTTGAGTTCCTGCGTACAGAGGCTCTACCAACAGCTGCATCTCTTTGGACGTTCAGGTCTCAAAGGAGACGACCCTACCTGTGTGTCCCCCACCCTTGCCTCCGTAGTCAAGCATTTCTGTGTACAGAGGCTGTCCTCCCTCCCACAATGTGAAATTGGCCAGACTGGGGAGTGCTGGGTGGAAGGGGAGGGCTCCGGGATGCTTCCTACCTTGGCAGGCACCCTGAACTCTCCATATTCCTTCAGCAGCTCCTGAGTCTCCTCTGCGGTCTCCCCCGGGGAGGTATGTGTTGAGAGGTAATATTCACCTGTTTCTTGGATCCAGTCTAGCGCCTGTAGGAGGAAACGACCCATTCAGTGCCCCAAAAGCCAGCTGTTAGTAAGAAAACATTCCACGTTCTGATGTGAAGGTTTGTAGTTTGGGACAGCATGATGGACCTCGGAAATGCCGGCACAATTCAATCAGTATGTAGCTTGGAAGTTGATTTTATGAAAGAGCCCTCCCCTGTTAGACCTGGAACAACCCACCAGCAAAGAGACTGTCTTGTCCATTGGACTGGGGACTCTTCTAGGCCAGGCCCAGTGTCATCTATGAGTTAGAGCAATCTGTCCCCAGCATCTCCTCCCAACTCCTGGTACCAGACTCTGAACAGAGTGCCTGGTGAAGGCTGAACGGCTGGTCAGTGCAAGGATGTTTTCTTCTTTTCATCCCCACCTCCCATCTCTACTCTGCCTGCTCCTATGACCCTCTTGAGGACTGTCCCAAGTCTTGGTCATCTAGGCCTCTGTATGGTCCCCAGAACGGAGGCAACGCCAGGGAAAGCTCTGAACATACCTGCTTGGCGCTTCGCTCAAACACCACATATTGCTGGCACTGGTCTAACCGCCGCTTCTTCAAGGTCCAGAAGTGCAGGACACGGTTCTCCCTCTGTAAGAGCTCACTCAGGATGGCTGCAGGGCAGAGAGACAGGCGCTGGTCACAGGAAGGTCCTGAGCAAATCTGACCGGCTGCTTCAGCCCCGCTCCCAGGTGCCAGATAACTGAGACTTTCAAGTCTCCCCATCGGACTGATCCAGCACCAGAAGCAAGGGAGCAAAAGTTTGGTCCAGAGAGAATTTCCCAGAGATCAGGGAGACTGGGGGAGGGCCTGTTGATGAGGTTCTATCAATGAAGGGGGGAAGAGGACGTCCCCAGGGTGACTTAAAAGTGACTCTGGGGCTTCCCTGGTGGCGCAGTGGTTGAGAGTCCGTCTGCCGATGCAGGGGACGCAGGTTCGTGCCCCGGTCCGGGAAGATCCCACATGCCGTGGAGTGACTGGGCCCGTGAGCCATGGCCGCTGAGCCTGCGCGTCCGGAGCCTGTGCTCCGCAACTGGAGAGGCCACAACAGTGAGAGGTCCACGTACCCAAAAAAAAAAGTGACTCTGATACTCTTCACGCCAAAGCTAGTCCTTGATGATAAGAGACCTTGGGAATGATCGGTGCTGAAAATAGTAGCTAACATAACTGGCACCTGGGAGCCTGCAAAGAGTGGACAGACTTGACAGGAACACCAGCCACTCTTGAGGGGTTCTAGGAGAGGGCCAGCGGGGAACGGCATGAGGACTGGGGTAACGGCATGGACAGCCATGTCACTTGCCATGAGCTCTGTCCCACACAAGGGGCTGTGCACTTAGCACTTCAACAGCACAACCTCAATTTTAAAACCTCTAAATTATGGGCCTAGGGAAGCTATGTTGGAATCACGTCATCACGGAATCATGTCTCTAGGCCCAAACTTCCATGCTGGTTGGGACCGATCATAAGAAAAGCTAAAAGCTGTTCTCACTTCATCTCTAGTGAAGGTGAGTGCGAGGATGTGTACAAGGCACGGGGCACCACGGTGGCCGTGGGAGCTGTTTGTCCATGTCACGTCCCTCCCTCTCTCTACTTCTGTTGTTCCAGAAGCAGCTGGTTATGTGGATGGATTTTTGAAGTGTCTAATGGTATGTTCTAAGCTTGAAGCAATAAAGTTTATTTTGTATTGTTTGCCTCCTGCTTCCTGCTAACTATATTAGATACTAATAAAATACACAATAATGATGCTAAGGAAAGTTAACACTTACTCAGTACTCACTATGTGGCAGGGACGTATTTTCACAGTACCTCAGGATGCATGGACCACTATTATCTCCGTTTTACAGATGAAGAAACTGAGGCTTAGAGAGGATAGGAAACTCAACCAGGGTCAGTCAGATAAAGGGGTAGAGCTATTTGACTTAAGAGCCTGGGTCCTTAGCCACCTTGGTCTACTGAGTTATTGTGCTCTACAGAAAAGGCACAGCCCAGGGCTTCCCTGGTGGCGCAGTGGTTGAGAGTCCGCCTGCCGATGCAGGGGACACGGGTTCGTGCCCTAAAAAAAAAAAAAAAAAAAAAAAAAAAAAAAAGAAAAGGCACAGCCCAAATTGCATTGCTTGTACTTAGAAGTTTTTGTTGATTTTGTGTACTTTTAATGCCCTCTGGAAGTAAGGACAGAATCTGTCTCTCCTCTCTTAGGCTGAGAGCTTTTATTGCCCCTGTTATTCACCTCTCCCTGTATCTCTGCTCTTATTATGTAGCTTTTTAGTTCCTCCCCAAAGAGACAAAGTGTACTTCCTCACCCCCGAACTCAGGTTCAGTCACATGACTTTCTTTGGCAAATGGGCTGCTAATAGACAGGACACAAGGCGGGGCTTGAAGTGTCCTTGTGCACTTGAGCTTGCCCCTTAAACCTCTGCCATCACCTCTATAAGAAGTTCTCCTGGGTAACCGCTGCCCCTTCAACCAAAGTCCCAGAATTAATCCACATGGAGCAGACAAGAACCCACCCTGCAGTGAAGGCGCCAAGCCAGCCAGACCTGCAGCCTCAAGCAGAACCGCATCACTGAGCCCAGCCAAGGCAGCTGGTCCCCAAGCCAACACAGTCATTGAATGATAAATGCTTATAGCTGTAGGCCACTGAATTTCAGGGGTTGTTATGCAGCAATAATTGCTCCTGTAATAAAAACTTAAAATAAGTGGCACTGGCTTTGGGTCCAGGCAGGAGGTGGAAAGGAAATGGCTATAGGAGAGATTGTAGGTCCCTGCTCAGGTGGAAGCTTCAATTGGGCAAAGACAGTGAGAACCTGTGTTTCCTTTATTACTCTTTTTGTCTCCTAGTCAGAGTTTTGTTCACTGAGGTCCCTCTGTGGTGGCTGAATCAATCCAGCTCAGGTGAAAATCCTAATGAGTTTCAGGTTTCATTTGTGCCCCATCTGGTAAACTTTCCTTTGGGCAAACCCTGCCCTGGCCCCCACGAAGGTGCGGCACATCCCGCTCACCCTGGGTGGCTGCCACTCCCAGCACACCGGGGCGGGGGCGAGGTGTCTGCGCTCTCAGCACTGACCTTTCACTTGCTGCTCGGGTCCTCGGGTGTGACTGGCGGCACTGGGCATGCTGACATTGTTCCTGTGGATGTACTTGAGAAAGACCTCAGCATTCCGCCGTGCCAGGGTGCAGGCCTGAGAGAGACAAGGTGTGAAGCCCCACACATAAGTCCCGGTCTGGTAGGGGCACGTGATCTAAGACACTGGAGAAGGGTGCTGGTGATGAGGCTTCTGGGGCTCTGGGGGAACAGAGCCCCAGGGCAACTTCCAGTTTATGCATACTCCAGTTCCAATGCAATTTCACTCTGTTGTTGAGTAAAGAAAAGCTCCCTGTGCTTCTCCCCTTTCCATCACAGACAAAACCAGAAATCAGCCACCCTTTGACTACTACGTGTTGATTCAGCGTGACCACCTGAGAGTGACTCTTAGGTTGGTTTCCCTCTGCCACCAGAATGCCTCGTATATGACCACTGGTGTAAGCCACTTTAACATTAGCTTAATTTAGACTTGAGAAAGCAAATTTAGTGATCAAACCTATTAATTGTATGTTCCAAATCTAAATGGAAATCACCCACATTTTAGAAACATATTTGCCCATCAAACCCACCCCCGCCTCAATAAGACTAATAAAGATCCTCTCGCTGGGAAATATCAGTCATGTAAAGGGGTAAGAGCCATTGTACCACCTCCTTAAGACTCACAAGAGTGGTGGGTAGCAGAGAGGACAGGTCTGTCCCATACTCTTGTACCCAATCCAGACCCAGCAAGGGCAGGAGTCATGAAGCAAGTCAGGGCTAGAATCTAGGTCTACCGACAGAGTACTTCTAGTTTCTCTCAAGACAAGAGATTTTCTGAATTTCTTTAAAAAGCAGTATTTTTCCTGATGGTAGAGGTAATACATGCTAGTCCATTAATTTTCAATCCACAGTTTTCAGAATTAAATTATCTCTAGACAAAACTGTTAACTTTTAAACGTCTTTATACTTAGCATCTGATTCTACAAATCATATGGTAAAAAAATTACTTTAAATGTTGCATTCCCAACAGTGGCTTCTGGGAGCTCTGGTAAAAGACTGCTAGTGGGTCCTTCCACTCTGAGGCCCATGAATTTAACAGCTGGACAGTGGTCCAAAGCTAAGGAATCCAAAATCAACTAATGTATACACATGGAGATCTCGATCTTCCGTCCGTTGGGCTTGTAATTCCCACAACAATAGGGAGTTTTTCAACTATGGTTTTAGGCACATATGGAAAACATCAGAATATTTTCTTCTTTTCTTCTTCAAAAGAAACATTAAATTTTATGAAGACATGCCTTTATACTTCTATTTAAAATATCTGATATGCCCTACATAAATTGTTTTGTTTTAAACTTTGTTTTGTCATAGGGAAGACTTTTAAAATCATCTTAAGCCCTGTATGGAAGAATTTCTATTTAATCTTATTAGTAAGAGCTGATTACTAAGAGTTCTGATCAAATGCGGGTACAGATACCAGATAGATGGGAGAAGGGCAGGGAGAGGTCATCTTTAAAAAAGAATAAAAATAAAACTTAAAGAGGTGGTCAAGTAGAGAAAATCCCTAATAAAAGAAAGGCAGCTAATTACAGAATTGTAGAAAATCAGTGGCAACATGTCAGGGTATAAAAATTCTCTTTTGTGCTTTCAGAAGCCTGAAAGGAAGCAGAACATGAAAGCAGGGAATTTGAGAGAAAATGGAGCCTTTAGATAAGTTTTAACACTGAAGGCTCTGTCAGAGAGAAGATCAAAGGCAGGAGGAAAGAGGCTTAGGAGAACTTCCCACACCAGCTGAAAGCTGTTCAGAGCAGGACTGCGCTTCCTCTCTGGGAAGCTAAGGGTCTTTTAAAAACAAAACAAACAAAATAAGGTATCTCTCTCTTCATACAGCACAATAAACAGTGTTACATTCATTGGTAATTGGTAATCGGTAAATAAATAAGATGTCTAAATGTATTTCTTTAACTCTTGCCCTAAATTTTGCATCATCCATTTATAAAAGATGTATTTTAATAGTTTTCTATCTAGGCTTATATATTTCAATTAAAATATTTTTATAGATAAATGAAAGTAGGTATTTTTCTCACTTAACATCAATGGGATATAAGGATATTTGTACATGGCACCAGTAGAAATGAAGCATCCTAATTGCCTAATTACACAAAAAAGTGCTGAGAGAAATAAAGAATGTTTGAACTGTAACCTTTCAACTTTTCAAATTAACCAGCCAATATCCCCTCTACAAATGCCCCCTTTAGATAAGAAGCTAGAAAATAGAGGGGTATGGGAAGCCCACATGAAGCAGTGAGAGAGAGAGAGACAGAGAGACAGAGACAGAAAGGAGGAGGCGGAGGCAATGGGGAGAGTGAGACAGCAGATGAAAACCAAGGCTAAAGTCCCAGACCTTGGATGACAATGTGCTCTCACCTTAAGAAAGGCCTCCTTTTGTTCCAAATGTTTACTGATGAGTGGGATGACGTGGTCGATCTCTGCTGCTGGCCCCAATTTATCTCGTCCACCACACCAGTCCTCATCTCTCCGGTATTCTTGCTCTAAACTCTCCAGGACACTACAGACCTAATGAATCATGGAGGAAAAACTTAGTAATTTAATCATTTAAAGGTCCTATTTTATGAGGACCTTTAGCTAAGAGACCCCTACAGAAGTGATATTTTTCATTCAAAATCTAATTTGTAGACTTAGGTGCACAGTGCTCCTGAGACATCTAAGAAAAGTCCAGGAGGCAGTGAGAATCCAGCGTCTGGAGCTTGGGAGACAAATGACTACCGAGATATGGATTTTGGGATTATCTTCTGACAGTTGATGGTTGAAGGCTGAAGCTATGGGGGTTGATGACATCACCTAGGGATAGGATGCAGAGCAAGAAAGGAAGAGAGACTAGTAATTTGGGGATTTTCAAAGTGTTTTTATATATTATATTGCTATAACCTTGTGATACGTCTATGAATTAGGTAGAACAGGAGAAAGAGGTTTGAAGAAGATAACTGGGTTGCCCAACTATCTGTCCTTGCCCTACAGGAAATAGCCTCAAGTAGAGGTAAAGGAGGAAGTTGCCTATGTTGTGTGACTTATGGGCCATAAATGAATGTTACCTTTTCCCTCCCTGGGGAAAAATATTCCAGCAAAATTGTTTCAAGGTACTACTATAAGGCAATGACACCTCCAGGCCTGCTATTATAAAACACACATTTCCTTCAGAGGGATAACAAATTTGGGTTGACCTAAAAGATAGTTAAGATGGTTTTTCAGTTCTAAAAATGCTGAGAGGCCATGCTCTAAGTGACCTTATAGATGAACTCAAAAGACCAAAAGCATTTCAAATGGGGCTTAGAGGGAAAGTTAGGTTGAGTGCATCAGTAGGAGACCCAGGGCAGCCTAGTGTCAGGGCTTAAGGAAGGATGCAGAAAATAGAAACTCATTCCTATACTTTCCTTCAATAGTCTATGGCAGCAGGGGAGAGCAGCTCTAACTGCCCTCGGCCTCCTCTGTCTGAGAAAGGCATCTCTTTTGGTGAAGGACGTGGCATTGGATAAAATGCTTTTTGAGTTATGAACTGAGCTGAAAAATAAGCTGAAAGATGTCCCAGGAAGAACACCCCCATAGCCAACATGCTTCCCGTGTCGTGAGGAGGCCTATCCCTGAACTCCAGATGGTTTCTTTAGCACCACACACCTCGCTTGTTGCAAGGCCTGAAAACATGCAGGAGGCTCACGTCTTGAGAGAAAACAGATTATACACACACAAAAACTTTAAGAAAACGAGTACTTGACACCTATCCCATGACAGTATTGGACTTAAACCCAATCAATTTGGGAGCTAGAGGAAATGGAAAGATTATCCAGCATAAGTCCTTTAATTTAATAGGTGAAGAAACAGAAATCTAGAGAGATAAAGTGACCTTTGGTAAGGTCAGTTCAGGGTCAAATTTCCTGACTCAATCTACTGCTTTGTCCCCTTCAGCATCTTGAACCATCTCAAATTAAAATCTGTATATGATATTAGACAGGGGTTAAGCCTCATTTTTTTCATATGGATATTCAGTTGTCTAGCACCATTTGTTAAAAAGACTTTACTTATTGAATTGCCTTCTCAAAAATCAACTGACTGTATATATGTGGGTCTACTTCTGGAACCTCTACTCTGTTCAACTGTGTCTATTCTTACACCAATGCCATTCTGTCTTGACCACTGCAGCTTTAGGGTAAGTCTTAAAAGCAGGTAGTGTAACTCCTTCAACTTTGTTCTTCCTCTTCAAGACTGTTTTGGCTATTTCAGTCTCTTTGCATTTCCATGTAAATCTTAGAATCAGCCTATCAATTTCTATTAAAAAAAAGCTTGCTGGGGTGTGATTGGGATGTGCTGAATTTACAGATCAACTGGAGAAGCTCTTTATCTCGTTAGTTTGCTGCTCCCACTTCCGAGGCCATCAAAGGCATCATCTCTCTGAAACACTGAAAGGAGGACTGAGAGAAGGTCTGAAGATGAATACTGGCTGCAGGGCCCTCAGACAGGCATGTTACGTTTGCTCTGAGATAGACTTTCCCATGGTCCCTGTAAGTCACCCAGAGGAGAAGGTTTCTCTATTTCTACCAGGGAGTGATTTGAATGAGGAAATTATTTTATACTGAATAAAATCACTCCTGTCTTAAACCTCTGTTTCATGAAAAGAGTCCCCTAACAGCACCCAAATCATTTAAAAATCCTCTTAGCCCTTGCGCACATTGCTGTACAGATGTACTAGTAATGGGTTTGCATTTTTATGGCCCTGCTGTAGGTGTCTCCTACCTTTTCTCCCACAGCTGCACCATCCTACCAGTTAGGCTCACAGTTTCCAATGACAGAAAGCTGGGTTTCCTTATTAGACTGGGAACCCCATGAATGAAAGAGCTGTATGTTTTTCAAGCAGTGCATAGTGCCTGATTGTGGTAAATGAGGCTGTGTTCAGCAAATTGTCACTCTCCTCTCCCAACCTTCACAGGAGACATATACTGCCATGCTTGGTTGGTGCTGGCTTGGCCATGTGACTTGTTTTGGTCAAAAGGATGTTAGAGCACGTGACACAAGCAGATTTGAAATGCACTTGCACAGTAGATTTTGGGTTCTTGCACTCCTGCTTTTCACCATAAATATGCCTCAGGTAGCTGCTGGTCAGGAAGGAGGAGAAATATAGGAACAGATCCAGACCCAGCTTGCAGCTTGGAGCCTAGTTCTACCAAGCTCAGCCAAGATCAGCAGAACACCGGATACTTAAGCAAAAAATATGTGCTTATTGTTTTATACCACTGGGTTGAGGGGTGATCTGTTACACAGCATTATTGTGGCAAGGGCTAGCTGGTACACCACTCGAACTTGGCACTCAGCCTACACCTACCCAGTTTCTACTTCAACACCGAAATCCTGTGAGGTTGATAAATTTGTAAGAAACAAATCACATAGTCCATTCCTCTAATGGAAAGGATTATAAGGAAGCAAACCATGGTGTTTCCACAGATCATTCTACTCTCAAAGGCTGTTACTGAGAGGAGTGGCTTCTTGCTGAGGTAGATGCTGCAGATTTGCAGTGTGAGGCAGAAAACAGTCCTCCGTCAGTCTCAGCCCCACACATTCCACAGCCCTTTCCCTCACCTGCTCAGAAGTTTTGTAAAAGGCCACTGAGGCATTGACCAGTTTCAGCCGGTCTTCCATCTTCAGCATAAGCTGCTGCCAGTGGAGGGCCACCTTCTCAGCACATTCCCGGATGGCGTCCGCGTCGTAGTGGCCAGCCTGGAGCAGCGCCTCAGCTTTCTGCTGTACCTGCAGGGCACTCTGGTGTGTCTTCTGCAAGGAAGTGGCATGAAAGAGGGACTGGGCACAAGGGGAGGAGAGAGAGGTCCGTGGGAACGACCCAGGCGTGGTATGGGAGGGGGTGGAGTGAGGCGTGAGTGGAAAGATGCAGAAAAGTTAAAGAGCTTTAAATGACTGATTCAAACATGTTGTCATCATTGTTTCTTAAGCATAGTTTTAAAAAGAATATCAAACATTTTCATTAACTAGTTGTTCAGGTCCCTAACTCCTGCCCCTACTCCTTTCTCTTTACTTGCATCACTCTGCATTTTAAAGACATTTCAGTTTCTGTGCTAGAGTAACGCAGTTGTGTATAAATCTGCTTCCTGATTGATTCATCCATTAGTTAAATTTCCTTTTCAAATCTAATCATGAAATTATTCACCATGAATTTTCAAAGGAGGTTACTGCTGTAGTCCCATTCTGCAGATCAAATAAACACAGCCCATAAAAAAAGATCCCCATGTCACACAAATCTCAACCAACAATGCAATCATTTTAAACATGAATGATCAGTTTTAAAAAGGTTCCAGTAGAAGGAAGACATTTGGCAGGTTAATAAAGTAGAAGAGTAGCATCTCACACCATCTCTTAGTTACCAAGGGAAAAGAGCAGCACAGTAGATAATTCAGCTTAACACATCATCCCACATTACTACCTTATTTATGTTTGCCTTTAGGATAACCTATATTGTAGAAGGTTTGTTTCTTATTCAGGGTAAGTGTCATTCTCTGAGTTCACTTTAACTGTAGGGGGTGGGGAGAACAGGTTGGAGAACTGGGTGGCAGGGAGAGAGCCAAATGGGATTACAATTTATTAAAATAAAGGACTGATGTGGATGAGCCATACGACTTCAGAGAGCTAATATTATCCCAACTTCAGCTGCTGGAATCATTCCAACCCAATGGCACAGTACTAATTTGGCCTTTGCACTTTCAAAGTAGGGCTTAGCTGGCAGTGGAGAAGAGCAGCTAGAAGCCCAGCACCTCACTCCAGAATGACTTCTTGGGCTGCAGTGTTGGGACAGTTCCCCAGAGCGAATCCATCAGCACTCCTGTGTGTGAATAGAATCTCCCCCTCTTCTCACCTCTGCCTCCCCCTTCACCTTCATTCCAGATGGCAGCCTGTCTAGAGAGTCTCTCAACCACCTCCTGGTTGCCCCCCTACCCCACGCCTGAATCTGTCCTCAGTGTTAGCTATGTTAGCACGACCTCCTCCAGCAGCCTAGACTCCTTTATTCCCTGGCTTTGCCACTGAGTCGGCCTTCAGTCCCGATGACCACATTAGCATCTGGGTTCCTAATTGCTGGATGAAGCTAGAAAAATAAACTAATGAGTAGACACGATCCACTAAAAATCCTTGGTTTCTTTCTCTGTTTTACTTATTGGTACCATTTTCTTTTCCCGCCTCCTAAATGTAGAGGTACCCCAAGGTCCATTCTTGGTTTTGGTTCATGTCTGTAGAGTTCTCATCCTTTCCCTTGGCTTCTATCATTTCCTCTTTGTAAATGGCTCTCCAATCTATATTTCTTGCCTGATAGCTGAGCCTCGTCTTTAATTGTCTTCGGATGTGAGGGTGAGCTGCCTGTCACACCTCTCACCTAGGTCAGTAAGACTGATTCGGATGATCTAGCTGCCTGCCCCATGTTAGTCACTTACAAAGATGCATTCTCAGGAGAAGTGAAATATCTTCCCAGGGAGAAGAGGAACCCTTGCCAAGGAATGAGAATGGCTTTACTGCCCGATCAGAGCCTCCACCTTCCTCCCAGATGTCTGCTCAAGTTCCACAGCTAAACCTGAACTCCTCCTCCCTCTGAAACAGGCTTCCACGGCAGTCCACCATCCTGTTGACGGTGCCCTCCTCACTGCCATCTAGGACCACAGTCTTGTCATCAGCCTGGCCTGCTGCTCCTCAGCCTGAAACCCGGTCCAGCTCTCACCACTTCACACCTAGGTCTCTGTGGTGGTCACCTGACTAGTCTTTTCCTGCCTTCCATTTCTAACCCATCGAACCCGTCCCTTACATTTCTGACAGATTCTCTCTAACAGGAAGTGCTTCAATTAAGAGAATCCTAACATCCTTTCCAGTGCTAAAACCCTAATTTTATGCTCTAAACATCACTTCCATCTCTCAATTCAAACGCCTGCAATGGTTCACCCACTGCTATGAAATCAAGTCCAAACTTCAGAGGATGTTATTAAAAGCCCCTCACACTGTGGTCCCAAGTACCTCATTATCATGCACTACTACTTCCTTACAAAGACCATTTGAAAACAAACTTGCCATTGCCATCTTCATTCTCCCTGCCTTTAAGGAACACATCTTAGACTCTCCTCATCTGCGATCCAGTCTCCCTTGGAGACTCAGTTCAGATCCAACCTCCTTCAAAGAGGCCTTTTTGGACAGCCTGAGATTTACTGAAAACTACCCTCTTCTGAATACCTGTATCACTCATCTAACGCCTGGCTGATTTCCCTTACTTAAGACAGTGAAACTCTCAAGGCACGGACTGTTTTAAAAAAATCCCTTTAATAGCTGTCATTTAACCAGGTATATATTCTGCGTTAGGAACTGTCCTTATGCATTTTTTTCCTAGTTCTCATAATACTACTCCAAGGTGGATATTATTATTCCCACTTCACAGATTAAGAAACTGAGACTCAGGCTGGTTAAGGGACTTGCCCAAAAATGTACATCCAAGGAAGTGATGAAACCAGATTCAGGTTTGACCTATTCCCAAATCTATGTCCTTTCCACCATATCACACCATATCATTTCATCTCTAGCAATCAGAACGGTATCTACAGTTTCTCATTCAGAGAAAGGGTTCACCAAGTGAACATTAGTGATTCTGATAATTATTTGGCCCCTCCTCAGTATATGAAGCCAGCATATAATTGTCATCATAAATTTGTTATTATATATTTTCTCTGAGAATGGAGGAGATAGAGGAGTAACTTTCATTTTCCTATAATTTATGCTGTGTAACAAATCCTCTTCCTTATTCTGAAACTCATTATTATCTAATAGTCCTGGGAGCCCCTTCTTCCCTTTGATTACCTAAATGATAAACTCTTATGCATATGACATAATCTCTGCTTTGCTAAAGCTTGAGTCATTATTTTGCATTTATTTCTACTATTATCTAATCCTATAGAGTGCTGTATCTTTGAGACATGGATTATCAAGGATGTTCATATTTAGTAGGAGGACATGGAAGAAAACCGAACCAAATCAACTGAATTTATTATCCAGTTTTAACTACTGTTTCTGTCATAATGCTTATGCTTAAAATACATAAGAGGATTTCAAATAAAAATGGATTTTAAAATCAAGTGTGTCTCTATGACGTTCACAGTTCTTGAAGACACATCAGCCACAACATTTGGATACTAACAAACAATAATCTGGGTTTGTTGATAAAGCTATGCTTCTGGAGAGCTGTGTACTGCTCTGCACTCTGAATGGCTTTGGGGAACTTTTTCTGTAACCAAGGCTACCTCAGGTAAACATTCTGACCTTCTTTAAGGAGACCAAAACCTTCAGACTGACGAGGCCACCAAAGCTAGGGTGAGCAAACATCTTGGTTTGCCCATGAGAGTTCTAGTACATGCTGATTTTCCTGGCTTAGTTATTAATAACTCCCTCCTTCACTCTTAAAAGTGTCTCAGTTCTAACAATAACTTATATGATCATCTTACCTATAGCCATTTTATTTTCCCTTCTGGAGCCCAGGGTTCTTTCTTAGGGCTCAAGAAGTCAAATTATGTTCCCTGTCAGTGATCACTGTAAAGGCCTCCAGTAACAGTATCAAAATGGGTTAAATCAAACCAGACTAGTTAGATCTCCTATCAACTTGCTTAAATCCCCTGGTGTACGTTTCCCCAATGCAGAACCTGGTCTAAACTGACACATTTAGAGAGAAGCACAGGCCATCTGGAGAAGGAACGTATGTTGAAATTCTGGCTCTGTTCTCTTCATTATCCTAGCCAAGCTGCAGACCCTGCCTACCTTCCATTCCCAAGATCTATGAGAAATCCTATCTATTCTGCCATGTCCCCTTGAGTCCACAGACATAAACTTGACAGGGGTCTATATCTCAACATCTATTCTAAGAATATTTGATCAAGTTGCATCCATGAAATTAAAGAGATATAGATGCTTAGTGAGCCTCTATTCTGTTAAGGATGCAACGGCATCTAATACAAATTCATACATACTGCACATGCAAGTCAGGTGGAATTTGGTTATTTCAACAGCATTGCTAATGCATTTACCCACTATTTTCTACTAGCTCATTGAGATACCTAAGGGTGTCATAACACTTGGTTTTTGTTTGTTTGCTTGTTTGTTTTATAATGCTTGGTTTTACTTGCCCAACGTTTGATTAAGGGACTGAAAATTTAATTACCTGATGGGGCAGGTAAACCTCCACATTCAAGATAAGCAAGGAGGAGGTATCGCCAAAGGCTGTCCTCTCTCTGCCTAGCATCATCCCTCACAGCTTCATGCCAAGCCTTGAATGTGACTGCCCAACCTTCGTTCTCTTCACTGCTGCCTCTCAATGGGGTTTTGACCACTGTGTGCCTAATTCTTGATTATAATCCCAATCTTGACTTTTCCTTTACAGTGAATAGATTCCAACACTCTAATATTTGGGCATGCCAGTAAAATGCAACAGAGCTGCTGATGATAAAACTTCTTTCCTCTGGTTAGTCCTTCCTTAGAAAATAATTTGTCCATACTGTGTGTGTAATACACAGTTTATTTTTAAATCTCAAATCTCAGACAGGAGTCTGGTACGAGCAAGGGTCCCTAAGAAGTAATCAGGCATCTTAGAGAAATATATCATTCATATCAATGCTATGTTTTCACATACAAGATAGCTTTTGGAAAATTAAATGGTTGAAATCAATCAATACTAGCTTAAAAATAGCTAGCAATCAGTTGGATCACTGTATTAAAGATATACTTATTGGCATATGGACAGTTAAAATTTTATCATCGTTGTGTTTTTTTAGTAGAAGATAATCACCTTTGCATTTCTTACACACTCAGAAGTGGGTTAAGTTTTATACTGAACCACAAGTAATGGACGTCTTCGAGGTTTTCACTCCTTATCTCTTTTCCCATTGGTACTGAACTTATTTTATTTTTAACATAGTTCCCATGTCCCATTTCCTACTCTTTTCCCTACACCACTCTAGAACAATCAGTTCGAGTCTCTTTGGGAAGGAAATGTTCTAGTAGAAAGGATAATTAAAGATATTATTTAAAGCAAGACAAAATTTATATTAGACTATCGTAAGTGGAGTTTTATTTTAAAATAGCCCTTAAAACAAGTCTTGGTGAGTTTCTGGTTTCAGTTTATTCTTTAAATATGACTTCCACCAGCATTACTGAACACCTATTTTCAGTGAATCAAACTATCTAGTGCCGTCTGCTCCCGTGTTCACTACTCTTGTTAAAAGGCTGATCTGACAATGGAATCTAAATGTTACACGTAAACCAAATGTTTAAAAATGGAATCCTAGTTTACTAATGACTTCTGCAGTTGTTTATCCTCAATTCTGAGTGAGCTCCAACTAGAGGTGACGTCTAACCTTTTAGCTTTACATTTCTCATGTGGTGCATAGTCCATAATGTATAAAAAACTCAGTGGACCAGGGGCCTTGAAAGTTAAAGGTACCAATAAGTAAGAAAGATCTACATTTGGAGTGTGAATACTTGTCTTCCAATACCAGGCTTCCTTGGGGTGATGAAGCCCTGCATTTGTTTCTCCATCAATTCCTGGGTCATAGGGAGGCTACCTGGCCCATTTCACTAGAAAGAGTAATGGCTTCACCACATAAAGGAACACCCACATCTTGAGGAATCATCCTGCCTAAGGTGCAGAGCAGAGAGGGGAAGGGAGGACAGTGCAGCCAGATTTGGGTGTTACCTCGATGGCCAATTGGAACTGCTCGTGTTCCCGCTGCAGCTGCTCTGCTTCCGACAAGGAGCTGGCGTTGACCAGGCTGGCATTGAGCATCGACTCCCCATTGCGGATCCATCCCAGGACCTAGGGAGTTGGGACAAGAGCACAGGTGAATGGCCTTCAGTCAGAGAGCTTGCTATCTCCTACCCACAGTTGAAGACAGGACAGGAAGAGTCTGGATAATTAAAATCTCCTTAAATTTGCCTCGTACCTTGTGCCACAAGGTACTTATTTTAAGTACCAACCTCATTCCCAGCTTCATCTTTTCTTTCCTACCCTTATCACTCCTCAATCCCAGGCTCCTCAGCCCCTTAATTTAAACATTACTTCATCTGATTGCATTGTATGTATGTTTCCGAGGTTCCATCTGGAACATAGTACGGTATAAATAAATAAATTCCATCTGTTGGTATCCCTTTCATTTTTTTAAGGACCAATTCAAATATCAACAACTGCTTGAAATCTTCTATACCTAACCACTCCCATTAGGAACAATCTCTTCGTCATCTAGTGAAACCCAGATCATTTTGCATGTACCACCTTTGTGGCACTCACCAAAGCCTGCCTTATTCAGTTATTTCAACCTATGTTTCATCTCCTCCCCTTACAATGTAAACTTCCGGAAGACTAGAGTAATATATGAGTCATATTTTAATCTCACCCAATGCCTAGCACAGTACCTTTCATACGACAGGTATGCAGTAACGTTTTTGAAAGAGTGAAAATACCCAAGTCACCGTGGAAAATACCCAAGTCACACCTGAGCAGTGTGTCCAACCTCCTATACCTTGCAAAATAGCCAAGAGTAGACAGGTTTGAGCTTTGATTGGTTAAACAATCCAAAGGGAGGAGAAATAAAACAAGCAAAATAGCATGAATCATCCATACACTGGATCATTAGCAAAAGGGAGAATATGTTATAATTGATTTAAATTATTTAGAGGCAATGGCTAGGCTGAGTAAAATTTCTAGGTGACCTTAATTAGTACTGGGGGAAAGAAAACTCAGCTAGGGAATATTAAAATAGAAGGAGAAATAGCTGACACTGTCTAGACAGTCCCAGCTAAAATAGAGATGTGGCAATAATCCAGCTAATAGAGTCAAGTGCAAATAATCAAACTGGAAGTAACAGGCCTTGAAAATCTACCTTGTGTTTGGTCATCAGAAAATTGCCAAATATTTGCTTTATTAAGGAGTCTGAGAGCTTGCTTGGAGAGGAAATAAAAATTCTTCTGAAATGTTACGATCAGTAAATACCATACATCTGTTCCCTCAAGGCAAAGCAGAAGACACCACAATCTGTTTCAGATTTTTTTTCTTCTTCTCTCAACTTCTTCATGTTAAACAATTAGAAAAATATTAAGTCTGGTCTCCTATTCTATAACCCTCACAGGCATTTCTCAAATGTCCTCCTTAGGCAGAAAATGACTGATACCATATTGTGCATGGATAACATCGGGACATAAATCCCACTGAAGAAGCTGGGCTGTTTGGATTGAGATGTTAATTCATGGGCAGTCTGGCAGATTGTGGATGAGATGCCAATCTGTAAGGCAATTAGTTCCAGGAAATAACTGCTCAGAGCGTATGTGTGAAATCTCTGATGCCACTGGTGTGCTGTAGCTGGCTGACTACAGAGGTGTTAATGATTTCTAAAAGCTGGCTGCAAGTTCGGGTACATGCATCCATGGATTGCATGCCCAAATGCTTCACCTCTTTGGAAAATGGAGCTCACAATTTATATTTTTGAACGATGTTAAGTCCTTCTGCAGTGATTCATCACATCTTGCTTGGTTCAAGATTCACTTGAGGGTGTCAGAGAAACATTTTCTCAATGTGCATCACAAATCAATGCTTGAGGGACAATTTGATTTCCTCTGGGCCTCCTGAGTCTTGCTGGAATATTTTCCTCTCTAGTTTCAGTCAACTGAAAGCATCAGTTATAGCTATGGTTGTGAGGGCACCATCTACCGGGTTTTCCATTCAGAAATACTATAGGTTTTAGTCTCTACATCTTTCATTAAATGATGCCATATCCTTGATATCCTTGTTCATTTTTATTTCCCAAATGTTGTTTACATAGGCATTCCAGGACTTCAACATGGGAGGTTTGATTTTAGGAAGATAAAAATGCACTGTAGTTCAATCAATGGCTTGGGTTCAGGGGTGGGACTGATGCCAATGATTAAACTACCAAGTATTTTTATCTTCCTAAAATCAAACCTCCCATGCTGAAGTCCCAGACTCAGTCCTAGAAGCAAAACTGGGAATGTGTAGAAAGAGCATAAAATCTGAAGTCAGAATACCTGGCTTTGTTACTGCCTGGTAAAACCACTTAACTCCTCTGAGCCTCTGCCTTTTCATCTGTAAAGATAGGATAACGGTACCTTCCCTTCCTGTATCAGGGTTGATGTAGTGTACCGTAAAATGCAAAGCCTGATGATGGTGGTGCTAGGGATTTTTAGCTTTGAGGCAAAACTACCTAATGCTATGATTCTTCATTTACACCTCTCACAATGAGAAGAGAAAAAGTTTAGGAATATTAACTTTTATTCGAGTATTTGTAGAGCTTATTGACATATTCTGATGTGATGTAAATACCGTAGCTGTTTTATTATCATCAGTCTTTGTGCTCTGATCAAGGCTAACTCTTGTTGGTAAAATTTTCTATTACTGTCATCCTTTATCTTTCTAGTTCATAAAATTGGCTATTTATTCTTGTGTGATCATCCAAATGAGAGAAAGGTAGTAGAAGAAATTTTGTAACAAACATGCGAAAATGTTGGTCCTACTAATCTTGAGCTGCATGACTTTGGAAACATCACTTAATCTCTCTGAGGCTCAGTTTTCTTAACTGTAAAATGGTAAATCGCAGGTTACGGATGAAATGAAATAATTAATGTAAAAGTATTTTGCAAACCATATAATGTAATCCTTAACATGAACATTTTACACTGATCACTCATCTTAGACAACAGTTTACCGGTAAGTTAGATGGTCTTTGAAGGTCATTTTGAGCCATAATGTTCGATACTTCTTTCAAAATATATGCCCCTATAAGCATAGGATACCAGAGGAACTTAGCTCTGCAGAAATGAGGGATGGGAAGAGTATTGCTGCTTGGGGACTTGGGGGCTAGGCCACCAGTTCAGCTCGGTCAGGGGTGAGGGGGGAACTGAAGATGGAGATATATTGGCTCCTCAGGGCAAGGAAGTTCAGATAACCCCGAGTTAGAAGCATGGATGTGGTTAACTGGACGTGAATGTCCAAAATGACGACGCCACCTAAGCTGGGCAAGCTGGACACTGTAGCCACATAGGCTGGGGAAGCTGCTTGGCTATGGCTGTGTTCTCTAGGCCACACTGACAGGAAAGCTATGAGGCTGCACTGAAGGACGCTGAGTCTAACTCCTGCTACTGCAGATGACTTATCACAAGGCACAATGATTTCTGAAACTCTAGCCACAGAAAAATCATCAGCCCCTCAGGTGGTAATTGGGAGCCTGTCATGTTTCTAGTGTTTCTTAGTTCTAAAAATTCACAATTTATGAGATTATATGTGTTCATCCCTCACGGTTTTATAGACTATGACTGTGTGTCTTCCTAATTATCTCCATTTTGAAACAAATGGATAGTACTTGTACCTATGGCTGCCTCTCTTTTGGATCTACTCCAACTCCTTTCTAGCTTTTATGTACAGTGAACAGAATGAAACAGTATTCTATACAGGAATATGAGGAGAGGATATTTTCTCCTTTGACTTAAATTTCCATCTTGATCATATGCAAATTTTGGCCAGTATTTGGTCCACAGGGGTAATTTAAGTCAATGTCTTTAGTAGACAAATGATAAGTACAATTTCTTTCCCCAAAGCTTAGAGCTCCAACATCTTATAAATCCATTTTGGCCTATTTTCTGCTAAATGCATTGCTCTGCAGGAAACATGGAAATTCACTTAGTTTTATGACCATTAAATAGGTTTTTCAAATCTTCCTGAATTATCTAATAAATGTGAGGCTATCCTTACCAGAGTAGCAATTTTCCTGGAAAGCAATCAGAGCATTCTGTGGGGTCTGGGGAATAATCTGAACTATTTTTCTAGAAGAAAGGGGGCATCTGGGTGGTCTATGGCCCTGGACCATAGGAATCAGGGGAATGGTTTCCCTTCAAGATTCAGCATTTCTCTGGAGATGCTGGGGCCATTTATCTTAGATACAAAGTCCTATGTAATCCCTCAGAAAGCAAGTCAGTTGCATTAATCAGTTTCATTTGTTCTAAATACTTGAAAATAATTTTCAGTCAATGTCCGTGACATTACCTCTCCTCAGAGCTTCAGTTTAATACAGCTGTGGTGTAACTGCACATAAGGTTATGAAGGCCAAATCTAAACCTTTAATCTCTGAGCTCTAACTACAGGGCTGTATCATAACACATTGTGGCCCTCTCCCTTTCTCTCCCCATTAATGGCACTTCAATTAAGGTGTCTCTTTCTTTCTTTCTTTCTTTTCTTTTCCTTCCTTCCTTCCTTCCCGCCCTCCCTCCCCCTTTCTCTCTCTCTCTCCCTTTTTTTCTTTCTTTCTTCCTTTCTTTCTTTTCTTTCTCTCTCTCTCTCTCTCTCTCTCTCTCTCTTTCTTTCAGTATATTCAAAAGAGAAACTCTCAAGCTAGTGTCTAAATTTAGCCCAAGTGATCAGTACTGACATCTAAATTAAGTCCCTCTTTCCAAGCGTCAACAGCTTCCAAGTCAATATTTCCTGCTCCACCAACTTCCATCAAACGCGAATGCTTTGTCGGAAACTGGACCAGACGACCTCTAAAGGAAGAGGCACGCTAACAAGGAGAACAAGCTTGTCTAATGAGGCGCGGTGGCTTAATGGAGCAGTGGTCCCTCGGCACATCCAAGGGCTGCAGTCCTTCGTGCTTTTCCTAAAGGCTGACCCCAGCAATCCAGTGCCGTTTTGAACTACAGTCCCCCTGTGTGTCATCCTTGCCGTGGTGGAGAGAAGGAGAAGGAAAGTTCTCACTCCTGCAGAAGAATTCTTTTTTGTCCTCCAATTCATGAAACACTGAACAGGAACGTACACAGATATTAGTCAAGCCTGATGATCCATACATAGATAATCTACTTTCCCACTCGACAAACTACCTATCATCATCCCAGCTCCCCATCCTCTACAGAATGGATACTTGGAGGATGGAAACTCATTTCATTTCCATTTTCATCTCAGCCAAGAAGAACATAATTAGGAAGTTGGCTCTACTATGAATGCTGTAGCAAAAATAAATAAAATAAAAAACCAGGAACAAAAGCAAAATTATATATTTCATTTCCAAGTCAATTAGGAATATGTCTCCTGTTATCTGCTTTATTGAGAAGATGTGAACAAACAGTAGAGGAGAACTCCCACGGCCTGCTGAGCCCACCACTTGGTTGGCCAGGTGTAGGCCATGCCTGCCCATCTTCTCAGACGTGGTGCTGTGGAGGCCAGGGAAAGCCCGGACCACATTCTGCTGGAGAGCTTCTGTCTATTTCTCCTGGAACTCCAGGGTGGGAGTGGGGTCCAGCAGAGGCAAATTGTAGGACCTTGTATTTCAGAGGCTTGGGCTCAAGTTTCAGCTAAGTAGTCAATAGGCCCTGGGAGCACTCATCCTATGGTACCTCAGTTTCCTCATTTGTAAACTAAACGTCCACCACTTTCTCTCATGGGCCTGTTCTCCTAAACCGAGATCACAAACGAGAAAGTACTTCTCATATGAAAAGAAAGTACTATCATTACTGCCAAGAGATTCAGAATCTGAATACTCATCACTGCTCTGGGCCTGCTAGGATTTCTACCACGTCCCCACGAGTAACAAGTCTCACCAGACATTCAGGTGTGACCCCCATGTAATTAAACAGAAAACAACCTGGATGGCAGTGCTGTATCTGGCTTTGCCTGGGGCTCAGTGATGTTACCTGTGCTCAAGATTGATCTTTAGCACAGAATGTGTGGACTCTGAGTACTCCTTGGAAAAGAAGGGGAGCAGAGAAGATAATTTTTCACATTATAATAAATAATATATAATTAAAACATAGGCATTAGCAAGGAATACCCTGAATAAAAGGGACCGAGCAATAATTAAATAAAATATGATGTTTTTGTTCCCTGTGCTAAATTAATAGACAAATCTAAAAGCTCTAGCAGTCACTGAACATAAGAAAAAACATTTAAAAGAGGAAGATGTGTCTCTGCTTAGGATGTTTTGGGTGGGGCTCTCCCTAGAGGAAGCAGGGGGATAGGGTTGCTTGGGAGAGTCTGGAGCACAAGGAGAAAACACTGAAGTGCTATGAGCTCTGCCCTGCAGGGAAGCCCTCCTGCACCCGTGGAGGGTGAAGGTGAGGTCTTTCCTCAGTGTGACCTGTCTGGTGACCTTTCTAAGCTTTGGTGACTTCCTCTGAACGGAGAGTGATATCTGCTTTACAGAATGGTTGTGAGGATTGATCAAGAGATAGGTATAAAAGGCACACAACACTCAATAAATGGAACTATAATAATATTTGTATTTCTTCAATCCCACTTGGTCTAAACAGGAAATCCCCAATAATTATGCTAAAAATTCCCACTTAGTCTGTTCATAATATAAATATGTAGTATTTTTTAAATGTGTCATTGGTCATTGTGTGTATGTTCCTAGAGATCCCTAGGAATGGCACAGGGATGTCCTTTAGAAAGATAGCTAGTATCATGTCTCATACAGGTAAGTACTCTTTTCTTTTTAAAATTGGCTTTAATGTGACTAGAACATTTTCTTATAAGAACCGCACACACATTGAAAAGAATGATGAGAACTGAAGGATGGCTACCCCTTATTGATTCTCAAGTATATGTCAGGTCCTGTACTAGGCACACAAATTAATCAAGCTGGCTCTAAAGGCTGAATATGTTTATTGATACAGGCTTTGCATTTCCTCTGAACTCTGGGCAGGGCTGAGGATAGAGAGGAAGAGAATCGATTCAGTGACTGAGGGCAACCTGGAACAGCACTGAGGTGCTCTCCTTAGATTGTTATATGTCAGAGAAATAATGCACTTGTAGTTTGAGCCACTGTACCATTAGATCTATTTGTTAGAGTCAGCAGATAGCAGCCTAGCTTTCAGAAACGAATACAACCACTCCTTAACTTACCTATTTCCTAATTCTGGTTATACCGGTGGCTCTGTATGCCTTACCCCGTTCCAGGAGCAGGCCCAGGCCAGACTCAGCCACTGGGAAGCCCAGGCTGCAGGAGGAGGGTCAGGCTCACCTGTCTGACCTCCGCCTGGAGGTGCCGCAGTTGGAGACACTGCTCGAGCCGCTCATGCGTCTGCTCTGCATTGAGCTCCAACTCGTGCTGCTTCTCCTGGAGAAACTCCAATAGCTCTTGCACCTGGGCTGCCAGATCAACGTCTTTTTCACAGATTAACTCAATTCCTGATTTAAACGAAATGTAAACCATTAAAAACCAGGTAGTACCGTAAAGACTACATTTCCTTCTATATGCACATGAAAGCTGGAATCTGGAAATAGCTATCACCAGCACCCTCCCAACCTCTGCATATCCCTCAGTGAAACTGGATAGATCACCAGAACGGGTCTTAGTTTGGGATGCTCGAACCATGCTTTCTCTTTTGGATTAACTGATCCTTTGTCAGGAAACAACTCTTCAACAGATGATCGGCTCCTTATCAACTGGAGTCAAAGAGGTGGTCCTCTGGATTCCATCCCAGACAAGGCCGCATACAGCAGTCCCTGCTGGGCAGTTCGCCTACACCCAGAATATTCACAACCGAGCCTCTGGATCACATTGGGAAATACAAAACAAAGCCCCAGAGACCCTGTCTCAGGAACTTCTGCCAAAGGCACACTCTCTTCTAGCTGGTCAGATGCCATTTACCATTGGATGCTAAGTCCATCTGAAGAGAACAGTTGGCCAGTGGTGATTTTCTTAGCTAACTACTTAGGTCCCCTAAAAAAGCAACTCAGAAGTTCATCACTGCCGCCACCAACACACCTGCCTGACACAGTGGGGGCATATAAGGAAAGTCCATACACGCTAAAGGAAATTCTTTTCTAGAAGCAAAAATAGTGCTTTATATAAGAACAATATGGGAGAGTGGGAAATTTTTTTCTGGTGTTACATGGTAATAATTTCAGTATCTTTTCAGGTTTATTTTTTCTGTCAGTTTCATAATTCCAAGGCCCAGCTCCTGAAATATCTGTGGGAGACAGAGAAGAGAACGACTTGTTCCTTTAGCAGTCAACTCCCTCCAGTTACTGTCTGCAATTACCAAGGGGATGAGGTAGAGCATCTCCTTGACTGAAATAAAAAAACAGGAAGAAATACAAAATTTCTACCTTTGCAGCGCTACGCAACATGGGATGACCCTTGGCCTCCATGCTTACTTTTTAAAATGTAATTTAAGATCCACCTGCAGAAGTGGATCCCTGTTTCCAGCCACAACGCAGATTTTCTTCCAGCTCGTTTTCACCCTGCATGCATCTCTGGTGTTTAGTATGCTGGGCCTGGGCAAAGTATCTCTCTGTGGGAAGCTCATGGCTTACACATGCCACATCACACGCAAATGGGCTTCTTAGCCTGGTGCTCCATCAAAGGGACCAGCCACCTGCTTAGAGAATCATCCAGAACAGGCTCCCTGCCTGCCCTGAGACTCCAGCCCTTCATTTTCATCTGTCTTGCTTGATATATATATATATTTTTAATGTGAGATGAACACAGGAAATAAAATAGGTGAAGATGGTGTAATCAGGCTAAGAACGATTGTTTTATATCCACTTTTCTTCCCTTCCTCCAGATCCACATTCCTTCACCCCAGAGTAGCTTGCATTTTGGAAGAACACAGGCCTTTTCTTTCCTTTTATGACACAAGTACAATTATTTGTGGCCCATTATTTTTACGTATATCTGTTTCCCCCAGACTGATGTTCACTCTTGATTAATTCAGTAAACATTAACATTGAGAATCTGCTATGGCGAGACATAACCACTCTGCTGGATACTGGGAATGTAAAGAGAAGAAAGGAGGAGCCCTACCCTCATGCTGCTAGCGAAGCTACGGGAACACAAATAATCCCAACAGAATTCAGTATGCACTAGAACACCAGTAGAGTATACAACAGTTATCAGGCTTTACTGAACTTTTGCCACGCTTGTGTTTCTCCCACTGCATTCTCACGATGACTCCATATGGTTAGGATTCCTATAACTGCCGTTCTTCTGAGGAAGGTGAAGCTTAGAGAGATTGGGTAACATGCTCAAGGACACCCAGGTAGCGAGAGGTGCGGCCGGGATTCCAACAAAGGGGATCTCTCTCTCTCTCCTGGCTGTACCCTTAACCTCTATGTGCGAGGAGAAGAGTGATCCTCACAACCTAATTTTTTTAAGTTAATTAATTTATGGCTGCGTTGGGTCTTCGTTGCTGTGCACGGGCTTTCTCTAGTTGCGGTGAGCAGGGGCTACTCTGTTGCGGTGCGCGTGCTTCTCATTGTGGTGGCTTCTCTTGTTGTGGAGCACGGGCTCTAAGTGCCGGCTTCAGTAGCTGTGGCTGGAAGGCTCAGTAGTTGTGGCTCACAGGCTTGGTTGCTCCGCGGCATGTGGGATCTTCCCGGACCAGGGCTCGAACCTGTGCCTCCTGCATTGGCAGGCGGATTCTTAACCACTGTGCCACCAGGGAAGCCCCCCATGACCTAATTTAAGATTTCATTTAAATGCTGGGTCTGGGTACTTTCCAGGCACAGTAAATTTGAAGCACCATTGCCACAGACTCCATAGAGTTTTCACTTAAAAACCTTGCATAAAGAGAGAACTTGACGTTTTAAACCACAAAAGCAACGTATGCACAGGATACCCAGCTCCTGTCTTATTCCTTAGGTCATGGGTAACAGTCACATGGTTGGTGACATTAGGGTGAAGACCTGGGCCATAACCAATGGGGGCAGTGAGGCTGAATCATGGCAAGTGAGAACTGGAGGGCACTTTAGGAATGAAGGCCTGCCTGCCACACTGGACAAAAGAAGAAACTAAGGTCTACAGAGAAAGAACAGGGACTTCCAAAGTCAAAGTGCTTGTTGGTGGTGCAGCTGGACCTTGAATTCAGCCAGTGGGTTTACTCCAACTCGACTCGTTCCAGCAAACCCTGCCACTTGCCAACTTGAGGCCCAGTAGATAACCCTAAACAATGAGCAAGTAAGGAAACTGTTCCTATTTTGCCAACCATTGCTAAGGCTGATGATTTAAACAAGGCTTTTGCTTTGGTTAGGGTTGTTGGCACATCAGGCGGATTTAGCAGGACCCGGCTGAATGTTTCAAACTTCATACCAAAAAATAAGTGTAAGGAAATTCCCTACTTCTCCTATAAAAATCCAATAAAAATCATTCACTCCTATAAAAATCAAAGCATAAGCCCTAATTATTTTAGCCTGGAGGGCTAAATAGCAACCAAATTCTTAATTTTGCTAATTGTCCTTTTTCTGAGACAACAGTTTATTTTACCTCTAGTTCAAATATAGTTCATTAGACAGACAAGGTAAGTGCCCAACCCATTTATTGCCTCAGTCCTGTGTCTCTGAAGTACTGCCTTCCTTGGCCACCTAGGTCCTCGGTAAGGCCCACTCTCGGTCCACCTCCAACCTTCACCTCTGGACCCCAGCTCTGGCGTGTTGCTGCCCTCCCTTCCTCCAAGCCAGAGATGAGGTTGACGCCTCCTCTGCAGGACAGGCACACGGCAGTAGACAGAGAGAGCTTCCCTGAGAGCCTTGAGGCCTCATGGGCTATGCCAGACTGAACAGCCAGCTGAGGAGAAGCAGGGGAACAGCCAGTCCCAGGAGAGACTGAAGAGGCCAATCAGGCTCTTTTGACAAAGCTCATTCCGAGAACAGGATATGTGGGGGTGGGCAGCCCATCTGCTTGGGGTGTTTTCACCCACTCAGCCCTCATGGTTAAGGTGGCTGCCAAGCACAGCCAGTCTTCAGGGACTGCCAGCTCCCGGCAGTCTTTCCGTTACCAAGGATACCTGGCTCTTGGACAGAGGTGCACTTGCCCAAGGTCACGCCAGCATCCTGCTCCTACGTGCCACAGGTTTTCAGGCAGGTGAGGCGCTCCACCTGCCAGACACGTCGATACTGAGGGATGAAGGGATGGGGGAGGAGCATCCCTGCAGTCTCTCTGCACAGCCTCTCTTCTAGGTACTATGTCTGCCTTCTCTCACGGTTCCGCATCTTAGTTGGAGAGCGGTCTACGGCGAGCATCACGGGGATAAGTTGTCGGGTGAAACCCTGAGTCCAGACAAGGTTCTCAGTCACAGTTTCCCCCTTCCCTAATAAGGCCTTGAAAAGGTACAGCTGTGGCCAAGAACACTGCTTCTCAAACTTTAACACGCACATGATTTACCTGAAGATTTTGTTAAAATGCAAATTCAGATTCGCAAGTCGGGGATTCCGCCTTTCTGATCAGCTCTAGGGTGATGCCGCCTGCTGCTGGCTCAGGGCCCACACTTAGAGTAGGTCCTGATCAGTGGCCCTAGATTAGCGCATCAGAATCACCTGTTTCTGCTTACTGAAACAGACTGCTGGGCCTCACCCGCAAGAGATTCTGACGTGGCACGTTCCCAGGATGGGCCCTTGAACTTGCATTTCTAACAAGTTCTCAGGTAATGCTGATGCTGCTGACCTGGGACCACATTTGGAAGTCGTTGTCCTGGGGCACGTCATAGATATCAGCTGCTGTGATTTAACCATCAAGATGAAAAGCAGTGGTTCTCAGCCCTGGCTGCACAGTGGTATCACCTGAGGAGCTTTTGCCGATGCCCAAGTCCCATTCAGAGGTGTTAGATCACAGCATCTGGGCATTGTCATTTTAACAACAGTCCCCAGATAGACTATGATGTGAATGAAGGGGCTTCTTGGAGCTGTGTGGAGCGTGGGCTGCACCCTGTAAACAGGCCTGGCTCTCATAGGCAGCTGCAGCCTGTTCACAACAAATGAAAATTCAAGGAAAGATTATGTTGACCAAAGTAAATAGAATTTACTAGATTGTCTCTCCTCTGGTTAGAAGTGGAGTTCCAGGCTTCCCTGGTGGCGCAGTGGTTGAGAGTCCGCCTGCCGATGCAGGGGACACGGGTTCGTGCCCTGGCCCAGGAAGATCCCACATGCTGCGGAGTGGCTGGGCCCGTGAGCCATGGCCGCTGAGCCTGCGCGTCCGGAGCCTGTGCTCCGCAACGGGAGGGGCCACAACAGTGAGAGGCCCGCGTACCGCCAAAAAAAAAAAAAAGTGAAGTTCCTTTGAATGCTGCTATGTCCTCTATCAGGTCATTAAGAGAAACACAGTACCCTAAAGTCAAGCCTGCCTGACAATCTCATGATTTAAATATCCTTCACAATCAGCAGGGACATGGACAGACCATGTTTTAAAGAGTTGATGGCTTGAGGCCCTATCTGCTTCTTCCTGGAGGACCCGGGTGGGTGGCAGTGTGGAGACCTGGGTTCCGGCACTTCACTGGTGTGAGTCCAGATCAGTGACTTCCTCTTTCTGGACTAGTTGGACGAGGGGACAGCTATGGCTCTCTCCGGTTCTAACATCAAAGGCTGTTCTAGAAAGTGGCAGGTGTAACATTAAGTGCTCGTTGTCTTGTTGGATAAACAATGAATAGGGCTTCCCTGGTGGCGCAGTGGTTGGGAGTCTGCCTGCCGATGCAGGGGACACGGGTTCGTGCCCTGGTCCAGGAGGATCCCGCATGCCGCAGAGCGGCTGGGCCCGTGAGACATGGCCGCTGAGCCTGCGCGTACGGAGCCTGTGCTCCGCAATGGGAGAGGCCACAGCAGTGAGAGGCCTGCATACCACAAAAAAAAAAAAACAGTGAATAAATCCTGAGCAGGAAAAGAAGTCAAGCCTGGGTAACTTGGCCATGTGTTTTTTGAGAAGTTATAAAATTTATATGACCTCGCCATAAACTTTATCAGTACTTCTTACACTCAAGCACAGACAGCTTTAAGAAAAATGAGGACAGAGAGGCCTGGACTGGAATGAGGAGCCAGCTCTGGCGGTGGAGGACAGGGCAGGAGAGTGTGTGCAGGGCACAGGGGTGGGACAGCAGCATCCGTACGTACATCTGAATACAATTCACAAGGATGCCTGATGGCCTTTGCAGCCCACCTGGTTTATCTCTCCAGACCACCATGTTTTTGGATCTGTGCTAATTTCCATCATTGGTTTTTCCCCTTCTCCCCACAGCACCAGGAGAACCTGGCCCTATTCCTATTTTTATCATAGCCTAACCGGGCAACCTCAGACAAACAGTTTCAGCTCTCATGCTTCCATTTCTTTTTCATTAACATGGGGTCAAAAACCTCTGTTCCTTGTACCTGTGGGAAGAGAATGAGTGAGTGGAGCGGAAGGGCTTGTTGGAGTCAAGCTGCTGTCCTTGTCTTCATCATCTCCCCACCAGAAGCAGGAGCACGGGACAGGTCGCCTACCTGAGGCCTGGACCTCCATGATGTACTGGTGCAGATCCTGGCCCTGCTGGATGACCTCGAAGGTCATGTTGTTCATGGCTAGCTTCCGCTCCGTGTGGCGCTGCAGCCGCTGCTCTGCCAGCGTCAGATCCTCCGTGTTGAAGTCATTCATCTGCCGAAGCAAGTCCTCATTCCAGGCATCTAGCTCTGCCGTCACCTGTGAGGGAACCACCATCAGTGCAGGCTCACTGGTCCACAAGAGCCTTACTAACTAACCCAAGCTTCACATCTGTCTCTACTTTGCATCTCTTTTTTGACCCCTAGACTACGTTTAAGCAATGGTGCCACGCACCCACGTATGCATGCCTTTAAAAGTGTTCTCCCTGTGTTTCAATGTCTACAGCAGTAGCAAACACTTACATGATGGATTATGGTTTAGAAAGGTTTTCACACTCCATCTCATCCTACTCCCATAGTAACCTGGAGAAGCAGGCAGGGTGGACATCCCAGGTCCATCTCACAGAAGAGAAGCTGACGCTCCCTCACACAGATGGAATGCTTTGCCCAGAGTTCACCCTGCTCATGAGGGGCACGACCTGAGGACAATACTCAGTTCTTCTCCTGACTGCAAAGACTTTGTCCACCATACCACAGCCATTGTTGTAAAGATCTCAGCATTGGAGAGGGCCTCAGAAATTAAGTACTGAGTCTAACTCTTTTCAAGAACCAGAAACAGAGGGCTGGAGAATCCCAGTAAATGGCCCGAGGTTACATAATTGGTTAGACCCCAAACCCAGGGGCCCTGATCTGGTTCCCATGTTCTGTTGTACAGTATTCTCTCTGCTACAATGGCTGATACCAGGAAGTGGTAACAAAACGAGGTATAAATGTATAACTTAACTCTAGAAATCCAAGCAGATTAAACTCTATTGAGGCATGAATGAGTCTAATGAAGACTGAACATGTAGTGAAGGAAAACCTTGCCCTAATATGACTTTGCTAATTGGTTATTGCTCTACACCTTCACTCCCGTGATGTGCCCTCATTTACTCGCAAATATGTGCCTGCAAATAGAGACTGAATCCTATTCTTCCTTTACAATCGTTGCTATCATCCACATAGTAAGAACTCAGAAGTATTGAATTGGATAATAGTTCCACCTGATATGTGAATCAAATAAAACCTTTTCTAAAACGGTTTTCAGGTCTGTTATCACATGCTAGCCCTGTAGTAGCCCTGTGACGGCAACGGCACAGGTGCTGTCACCCTCTTTTCTGGGAAGAGGCAATGGAAGCCTCACCCCAGATCACACAGTTGCAGTATGGCCCAGGCAGCCTAAGCACACGGCCCAGAGCCCAGCTTAGTGATTTTCAGCATGCTGGGTCTCATCCCAGCTGACATGTGGCATAACCTTCCCAGTTACCAAACACTGCTGTCCAGGAGCATCAGGGGACAAAGAGAAGGAAAGATGCAGCTGAGAGATGGTGATGTTCCATGCTGTGCTGGGGCCATAAAGGCTGGGACGGGAAAGGCAAGCAGTCCCTTGTGAGGGGCTGCCATCCTGGGCACAGGATTCCACTCTTTGTCTAACAGTAAGACTTTCCTCCACTGAAAGTACACTTTCTCTCTTTGAAGCAGAAATGGGGAACTGTAAAAATATTACCTTCACTGTCATGGGTTCTCACCTCATACTGCCACCTCTTTGCAGGTCAACTAAGGGATCCACTGAGCTCAGCCCGAAAACCTAGTATCTACTTATTGTGGGGAGCCCTTGGGGATCCGGGAACCAGCAGGTTGGTAGGCAAACAGGTTTTTGTTATATCCTGTCTTTTTTTTTTTTTTTTAGATTTTTTTTTTGATGTGGACCATTTTTAAAGTCTTTATTGAATTTGTTACATTATTGCTTCTGTTTTCTGTTTTGGTTTTTTGGCCGCGAGGCATGTGGGATCTTAGCTCCCCAACCAGGGATCGAACCCACACCCCTTGCATTGGAAGGCAAGGTCTTAACCACTGGACAGCCAGGGAAGTCCCTATGTCCCATCTTTGAAAAGCACTTCATTCTCTAACTAGAGAAAGGAGTTAAACTGAGAAAAATAAGAGAGATAACTTATAATTTATAAGAGATAATTTATAGAATGAATAGGCCTTTGTAGACTAGGCCTATAGCTATGTTTTTCCTTCCTGTATTTAAAAAAATTGAAGTATAATTTACATATAATAAGATATATAAATTTTAAGCATTCAGTTCTATGAGTTTTGACAAGTTTAGTTACTGGTGTAGCCATCACCAAAAACAAAATATAGGACCCTTCCATCACCCTAGGGAGTCATCCTTTCCAGTCAGTTCCTGCCCCTGCCCCACTTCAGGTACCATTTTCTGATTTCTATCCTCACAGATTCTTAGATTCCATACAAATGAAATCATACAGTATGGACTCTTTCATGTCTAGCTTCTGTGTTCAACACACTGTATTTAAGATTTATCTGTATTGTATCAGTTCATTCCTTGCTACTGCTGAGTTCCATGGTATAGAGATACCGTGATTTGTATATCTATCCTCTAGCTGGTGAACCCCTGGGTTGTTTTCAGTGTTTGGCTATTATGAATAAGGCTGATGTGAAAGTTCTTGCACAAGTCTTACTGTGGACACTGGTTTTCATTTCTCTTGAGGGTCACTTAGGAGTGCAATTGTAGGGTCATAGGGTAAGTGTACGTTTAACATTCCCAAGAGGAATTTTGCATTCCCTGTGAAAGTTCCAGTTGCTCACCATCATTTCGTATTATCAGTCTATTTAATTTTAGCCAAGCTAGTGGGTGTGAAGTGATATCTTATTATGGTTTGAGGTTGTATTTCGCTGATGACTCATGGTGGTGAGCACATTTTCATATGCTTATTGACCGTTGGTATCTACTTTTAGAAAGTGTTGAGTTTTTTGCTCATTTTTCAAAAGCTAGGTTATCTTTTGACTATAGATTTGTAAGAGTTCTTAATATATGCTGGATATAAGTCATTTATCAGATAATATATGGAAAATAGACCAAACAAAATTTTTAGTCCATTTCCCTGTCTACAAGCTTAAGGAAAATAAAAATGAGAAAACAAGCATGAAAGGAAGAGTCTGCCTTTTCTTTACACTTTAGTTTTTGTTTTGTTTTCATGAAACTGAGTCTATGAAGAAGCTGTTTGCTGCAGGAAGATCCCAGAGGGGTCCCAAGGCCTGAGTCTGTAGAGCAGAAAGGCAAGTGTTGAGGGTCCTGGTTAGGGCAGAGCAAAGGTGAGGTGCTTTGGTTGGGGAGAGTGAGGCTCAGAGGTCTGGTATCTTGGCAATCTGAATCTAAAGCAAATGTGAAGTATGCCCAGGATTCTGTATCTGGTGTTTCTATATTCCTGCCTTCCCCTCCTCCACCCGTACCTCCCAATACCATTGAGCTGAAGGACCCAAGTCTGTCATGAAGCCTGAAGAATGAGAATTTCAAGGAGCTTCTCAATGCAACAGCCTGCCTTCCAAGTCTCGCTCCCTGGGTCTACACACAGTCATGTCTGACTCTCTTCCCAAATCCCCAAGAACTGATGCCAAGAGCCTTGAAATAATCTGATTTATGAATTTCGAATGTTGGCTGGAGTTTAAATATTTTCTTTCCTGAGTATTTTCTGTTTCCTCAAGGAATATTCTGTCATTGGCTTCCCTCTCTCCACCTTCTTTCTGGGGCACAAGGTTGGCATTATGGCAGGGGCTCTTTTTTTTTTTTTTTTAAAGAAAAAAATTAGTTTTCAAACCTGAAGCTTGCTTTACAGCTAATGAACAAACCTAGCTTTCTGGTCCCATCTCATGCTCTTCTGTTATCTGAACCAGGCATCTGGTTTACTCCTTGATCTTGAGAAGTAGCTCTGCCCTCTCCAATCACCTTCTCTGGTCCAGCAGCCCTGAGACATCCTTGTCCCTCCTCCCAGTCTGCTCAAGTCCTCACTGCCCTTCAAAGTCACCCCTCTGTCATGAAGAGCTTCATGACAACCCCCAGAACCTGACGTTTTTCTCCGGCTTATCTCATAACATGGGACATGGGCTAATTTGCTAATACACAGACAAAGCCATGAAAAGGAAAACCTGTCTGGGGATTGATCTGGTGATCTAACTCCATTTGGAAAAGAAACCTGGAAGAATTTGTACTAGGCAGAAACTAGGGCCTGAACCAAATGAGTGAAAGATGGAATAGAAAGTACCCACAGGGCATTCAGCTTTCAATCCACCTATTTTGCTTTCTCCTTCCACTCCATTAGCTCCATCTCGGCTCCTGGCTCACTCAGCTCCTCTCTGGGCTCCAGTGGCCTCTCTCTGCCTCACTCTTCTGAATTAATTGGCATGTGAGGATATGAGAGGTACATTGGCAGTGTTTCTATTCTAACAATTATCTACTCTAGAGCCACAGCCATAAGGAAAATCCGAGAAGGAGGTGAACAGGAATTCAGAAAGGATAAGAGGCAGTGGGAAATGGGAAGACACTTCAAAAAGCTTTCCTACCAGATGAGATTCACTGAACCCAGTATTCTGTGGTCAAAAACTGACCCAAGGGACTTGGTTTAGCAGTAGCCTTGGGCTCTGTTCTCAGAAAACCCTCTTCACTGGCTCCTCCCATTTTCTGGGTCCTTCCCAGGAGTTATGTGTAGAGAATGCTTTCTCCACTCACCCCCAAGTGTACCTGCCTGAAACAGAACTCACCTGTCCCTCTCTTCCCACTTCCTACGGTCTATTCCCATCACCTTAGCTCTTTATTATCAGCTGCAAAGTTGGTAATTTCACTGTGTAGTCCTTTTCTTCTGATCATCTTTAGATGCTGGTGATCACGATGAAGATGATGACCATGGTTAAAAGAAGATTCTACCCTGAATGGTGCATTTATTATGGGATAGACAGTGTTAAGCATTTGATTTTCTTTTATTTCATCCTCATAGCAACTCTAGGAGGAAACGAAGGCACACAGAAGTCAGATTATTTGCCTCATGGTCTCAGAGCTGGTGGTGGCAGAGCTCAGCATTCAACTACAAAGTCCAGGGCTCTTAACCACGGTGTCATATCAACAGAGCTGGTCCAAGAACTAACTTCAGGGGATAGCTTTCTTTTTATTTTTATCACTTCAGAGAAGTGCCTGTTTAACCTTTCTCCTGTTTTCTTCTTTAAAAAACCCCCACAAACTCCTGATAACTCCATTTTCTTCACTTCACATGAACCTTTGAAATTAATCATGTGCTTCGAACAGATCAATAAACTGTGTGTTTGTGGCCTTATATAATGCCAGGAATAATTTACCCATTCAAAAAAAACCGCATAGCTTTCCCCCAGTAGGATATTTTTGTTGAAGAGGTGGTAAATTGAAAAAATTTGGTGCTTTGTGACCACCTAGAGGGGTGGGATAGGGAGGATGGGAGACACAAGAGGGAGGAGATATGGGGATGTGTGTATACATATAGCTGATTCACTTTTTTATACAGCAGAAACTAACACACCATTGTAAAGCAATTATACTCCAATAAAGACGTTAAAAAAAATTGACACTGAGTATACTCAGTATAAAGGTCACGTTAACCTATCTAGAATTCTCTGGTTTCCCAAGGGCCTTTGTCATGAACAGGGGACACATCTGCAATCCGGCATTGGGGTGTGAACACTGGGACAAACGCTGTGGCAAAGAGAAGTGTAACCTGCCCTCTGCATGGGCATGTTCTCTGTATGGCAAGCACAAATGCCTGTGGCTCTCACAGCAGTTACGTGAACACTCAGGGATCACCTAACAGGACTGGGTAACAAATTCAGAGAGAAACAATGGGGGAGAATAAGATGGAATGTTTGCTTAAAATCTGGACGCAAATACATATACATATGTATATGTATGGACAGCATATTAGTATCAGGTTGGCCAAAAGATTCGTTCGAGTTCTTCCATAACATCTTACGGAAGAACCCGAACAAACTTTTGGCCAACCCAATATATATTATTTAGGTATTTTATTAATAATAACAATGCTGACTACAATGTATTAAAGTATTTATTAAGTGCTAGGCACTTTGCTAAAAATGTTCTATGTGTTAACTCATTAAATCCTTAATAACCCTATGGGGACTGGGAATTATTATTCTCATACCTATTTCTCAGAGGAGGAAACCAAATGAGTAACTTGTCTAAAAATCACACAATTAGTACAGCTGGTGAAACAGGTTTCAAAGCCAGGCACTCTAACTCAAAATACTGCATACTCAACGACTGCACTACACTGCCTCTCAGCAAAGGGTGTGTGTGTCTGTGCGGATCAACGCTGCATATGTTATGTACATTAAGGTCCAGTCCCATTCCGACTAACAGTGGCGAGGAAGGATCCAAGGCATTTCATTGTGGTAAGATGCTCTGAAATACATGAGCTGTCAATTGCAAATGAACATCTTTCTGTTCTAAATATAAGGTCATTATTTGTATTAAAACGAGAAGAGCGAAAGTTAAATATTCTCCGCTGACCTACAAGTGCTGGCTGATAGGGAAAGACATATTGCAGCTGAAGAGACAGTCTCACTGCACGGGAAGGGCTATTTTATCTATAATGGGTATGTACATTGATGTGCATTACCACTGTGAAACTAAAATAAACTAAATTACCATAGTCATTTGTTCTTCTTGTCTAGTCTAGTGTTTTTTTTTCTGTTAATCAATTTATAAAATGATGACGATTAGTGAATTCTAATACAGATTATTTTAAAAGTGTATCATAGAATTTCCCTCTGTTTTAGAAATATATATAACCTGTCTAAAGAGTTAAAATATTTCTTTATGTAGCTATAAGAAAACTTTTGAGGATACTGCAAGAGTTTTCTGGAAAAGCAGAAGGACTTAGCAGTAAAGATATCCACTCGGTTGATTTTTGGCAAAAAAATGTAAGGACATATTGCAACACTGTAACTGATGAGTTCCAATGTTTGGTCACCTAATTTCTATTCCAATTGGATAATCTGGATAATGCAACACAATTTTTATGACCAAGTTCATGTTCTTTTTTTCATTATCATCATGATTAAAACTGAGATCTTTTATAATCATGACTGATCTTGAGTCTTTATTTTGCCCATATCTTTGCCTCTTAATCAGTTTGAGACTTGTAGGACTCTATTCTGTTTTCAAAAAAATCTCTCCTCTGTTGAAGAGCTCCTCTGATGTATACTGTTCACCGATTCTAAAGCTTATCAATGCTTGAGTGTCAGAATGGGTTTTCTCCCATGAAAGCTAAACACCCAGTGCTAGAGCTTACATCGTTTCCTTCTACGGAGTTCCCTGTTATCTTTACCAGAAAGGAGAAGCAGCATTTGAACCTTGATAATGTCACCTGACTTCAGGTCCACAGCCCCTTACCCACCCCATTACAGAATGATCTGAAAGCTTCCATCAGGGATCTTTGATAATTTGCCAAAAACAAGTGACATGCCGCAATACTAAAGCTGTGTAAATAATCCTTTTTTTTTCAAAGGAAGATGTTAGGGGAAACTCCCAATGATCCTGAAACCAATTTGACAAAAGTCTAGAAGAAACTATCAAATAAATATTTTGTGAGAATTTTGGTTTACTGTATTGTATTTATTCTGCATTTCCTTTGCAAATGACTTGGGGTACATTTAGAAAATGCTGTAGGAATCCCAAGGGAACCCACAAAAAATTGATCTCAAACATCTCATTTTCTTTCTCGATATAGTTACTAAGTTGGTGCATTTAAGGCATGTTACAAACATGGAGAACAGCAAGGCTTTGCAGAGTCTCACACTGTATCTATGGAGGAAAGGGCTATGAAATCGGACTAGAAGATGATGTGGCCCTTTGAAGGAATGACTGTGCAGGCTGACGGCTGTGTCACCGAAGGAAAACTTCCAGTGAAGCACTGCAGAGCCCTGCCTGACCTGGTCAATATTTCAAATTGTTGAAATACTGATAGAAATAATAAATTAAATTTATTTTGATAGGCTGAAGAACTGGGCCTAAAAAAAAAAAAAAGTAAAATTTGAGAGGAAAAATACATTAAAAGCTTTCATTTAAGTTAAAAAAAAAAAAGTCAGTGTATTGGAAGCACGTATCTTGAAAAGACAACCAGGGGCTTTTAAGGGAGCACAAGCCTCAACAAGGCAGAAAAGGCCCCTATCTCCTGGGCTGTGATGGGAGAGTGCCAGGGTCCTGGACACATAGCTCCCAAGGGGTGTGTGTAAGCCAGCTGTGGCTAACTACAGTCCAGTCAGCAGGGGGCAACCAGGAGAGGCACAATGTGTACCCAGAAAGAAGCGAGTACATCAGAGCTATGTCCCACAGAAAAGGGCTGACAATAAAGAGAAGTAGTTATCGAAGTTTTAGAGTCAGAGGGGACTGCAGAAATAACTTACACAATCTCAACATTTTTCAGATAAAGGAAAAGAGGTCTGTGATGAACATCTTCAAATATTAATTATTAAGGCTGCCAAATAAAAGGAAGCAGATTTGTTCTGTTTTTCAGAGAACAGAACCAGGACCAAAGGGTAGAAGGGTGGAGATCTTGGTTCAACACACTAATGAGATCCTGAGCTCCCTCCTCTCCCCAACCCTGCTTCTGGGCTCTGGAGATATTCTGGTAGAGGCTAGATGGCATCCTTCAGAGATGCCAAATCCTAGCCACCAACTTTTACCTGTCCTCCAGGTGTCATCTCATTGGGCAACCTTCCAAGGGCAGCCTGAGAAAGCTAAGCATTCTTGTCTCAGTGTTCTCATCAAGCTGTAAGCTTCTCTCTGTCATAGAATGATCACATTACAGGATGGTTCTATTTCTATGGTTCTCCCCAACTAGCCCGCTGATGGCAGGGATTGTTTTATCCTCAATGCCCAACACAATTTTTGGTGCATAGTAGGTGCTCACTAAATGTTTATTAAGTTGTATTGACAGTAGGTGCTCACTAAATGATTATCAAGTATAAAATGTGAAAGGCCTCTGCATACAACCAATTACAGAGTTGAGACCACCAGTGCAAATTACAATCAGCTTTCTCTCCTCTAGGCAGAATTTTCCTCTTTGAAGGCCATTTTCCTCAGCCTCAGCCTGGCCCCAACTTGTCCTAATGTGAACCCCATGGATTTATAGTTTGCTATTCCATTCCTTACCTGGTTAATTATGCAGATTAATTTTCAGGTACATTGAGAAAACTTTGGTTTTAATTATAGAGTCAGAAATTTAAAAGAAAGATCATTAACCGTGGCCTATTTTTTAGTCCCTTGTATAGAGTATCTTTCTTGGTGTCATTCCTAGTACTCTCCAACATGGGTATGCCCACCCCAGGGGATACCCAAGATTATCCATTGATAACAGAGAGAAATATTCTCTGTATATAAATAAGCATATGTATGTGCATATATATTATATGCACACATATTTGATCAAACCAATAAAAAATGATACGACGTTTCCCCGGACTTTCATAGGGTACTGACACCGGAGTCTCACTCGGAACACATGGCAGGTGATGTGGTGGGCAGGGCACCTCAGGGATGGTGGAAGGACCACAATGCAGAGGGGCGGACCAGCTCATTTGTTCAGTTGCTTTCAGCATATTTCAAATTATTGCTGTTTTCATGTGCCCAGTTAAATGGACTTATCTATTATCTAGTTTTAACTAAACTACCCTTCACAAAAAGACGTGGCTTAACACGGTTCCTCAAAGAAACTACAGTTTGAAGATAATACTAAACATGAAAGCACAAGAAAACTTTTAACTCTTTGGCAGCCACGTGATGGGGCAAAGAAACAATGACAATCTAATTAGGTCTGTCAAGAAACCAGAAGCAAAAAATAATTGAAAATTATCAAGAAGACTGTTTGAAATATGGAACTACAACTTCTAATGAAAGAGTCAAACGTCACCCTAAAGGCACAGTGAATTTTGAGCTTATCAGTGATAGTATAACACATATCTAATTAATAAATTAATATGGATGCATATATAGGGGGTTGCAAGTTCAAAAATATTTTATTGAGAGAGTGGCTAATCTAAAGAGTTTGGAGACCACTGTCCTGTCCCTGCTTCTAAAAATATTTTATTTCTTTCTGATTAATTGTAGAAAAGGTGAAATGCACGCAGTTCTCAAAAACAAGAAGAAATTATCCATATTCTTACCACCACAAAATAAACATTATTTGCATTTGGTGAAGTGCCTCTTCCATTACAACTGTTTCCTATAACTCATCTTTCATAGGATGCTGAACTTACAGGGAAAAAACTTTAAAAGAGCATCACGTTCCCCTATGGGTCACTTCATCTAGTCTCCAGGGAGTCTAAGAAGGAGTGTCAGGAATGCAGCTGCAGTCCTGGTTTCTGAACATTTGCCTAATACATCTGGGATAAGTTTCACTCTCAGTGGGCGTACCCCCTGACCCCATCCCAGGTATACTCTGGAAGCCATATAATTAAGTAAAACGAGACTGGTGCCGCAACTCGTGTGTTACCTTAATTTTAAAATTAATTAGCCCGTGCCAGCCATCAGTGACATGGTTAAGGAGTCACACTTAGATTACCCAAATGTCAGGGGAGCAGGTCAGCTCTGGTTTTCAGTAATCCCTAGGAATTCCGAGTATGTCCATCAAATGCCTTCCTTTAGGAAAGGAAACCATAGCTGTAGGTCCTGCAGTGACAGCCTCTGCCCTGGCTTATATCAGCTCCAGCGTGGCTCTCATTACAGAAACCACCCTCAGTTTCACACTCTGAATCTTCTCTAGAAGTTTGCCCTTCATCCTCATAGTGAAACCCTAGCTGGTATTTGAAATAATCTCATCACCCTCAAAAATAACTTCTGACAATCTGACTTGAAGGAGAAATTTTCCATAGGTTTGGCAGGATTTCCATTTCTGTCTAAGATGAAACGCAGCATTTCCCTAAGTTTGGGCCACACCCGAAATGGGGAACAAGACGCCCTCTAAAAGCTGGGTGCGGAACTAAATTTTTCTCACCCTCATTTTTAACTCCCTCATTTGGTCTGTTTATTATGTTTATCTCCCTCATTTTATTAGACCCTCATACTACTTCCCTACTTCTCTGGTTTGCTGCATACCAAGCTGTCCAAGTTGTTGTCAGGGTGGGCGGGGAAACATTTATACAAACAGACTGAGAAACGCAAATCCTACAATTTAAATATCAAACTCTTCTACTGCAACATTTAAATAGGATCCAATTTTAAAGTATTTGATTTACAATCAACTTTTTTTTTAAAAAAAGAATATCTTTTTACATATGCTTTGGATTGGAAATGGATTTTCCCAGAATTACTGCAGGCAAACACACCGGAGTGATGCCCCTGGCTGATGTCAGGGGTACAGTTCAAATGGCAAAGTGAAGCTAACTGACCCGTTCTGGAAATAAACCAGCAACCCAGACCTCAAAACCACAGCCATTTCATCAAATAAAGCTTAAACATCCAAACCCTCAGGTTATTTCCTCCCCCTTAAGCATTTTTTGATGTAGACCTGGAATGACAGGAGAGTAGATAAAGAATACAACAGTCAAATCCCCACACCTGCTAACATAATTCTCCCATGGATATATTCACTCTCGGTGGGTGAAGACCATGGGAAGGCCTGCAGCCAACACTGCTGCAACCAAACATTACCTCTGTTTATTTCGGTGAGTCTCACTCCCAACTACCAAAGAATAATAACTCACGCCCCCTCTTTCCTTTCTTTATTACCTTTGTCACCCCGCTTTCATTCCTTTCTGCATACCAACGTCTCTAATTTTCCACTGGCATTTTCATTGTTCTTTCAATACATGTTTTAATACTGTCTGCCACCTGGAATCCCTTTGAGTGTAGATTCAAGATAAATTATAAATAAGAAATATAAATAAATTTACTTGAAGCTATGGAATGAGTTGGAAGGATAATCGAGATCTAAATTTAAAGACTTATCTTTTCCTTTGTTTCAGAAACTGTCCAGAAAGCACCTTTTAGAACATGACATCTTTAAGCAAAAAAGCTGCAGTGGCTTCCAGGAAGTCAGGATAGCAGTGAAGAAGGGAAAGGTCATAAGAGAGTCAGGGATAGGAAGGATTGCTTTAGGACTGCTTTTTGTTTGTTTTTACATTTCTGATTCTCATTATAAACATTTTTGGTCTCAGGATTGAAGAAGACGGCTTCTGTTGCCAGGACAGTTTTCTGGTCCTGCGTGGGATTGCGAATGACATTGGCATTGGGATATTGGAGCATACAACATTTGAAAAAATAATAATTTTCCTTCCAAACCAGTTCCACAGAAGTTTCCACAGATATTGTTGGGAAGATCAATCCCAGACCCCCAGAAGTCCCAACTAGGAGGAGATGGTTGGAATGCAAAGTAAAGTTTTAATGAATGGTAGAGGGATAACTAGTTTTCCTTCACAACACACCAGCCAGGAGCAAAGAGAAGATATAGCTTTTAATTTAACCCTTTGCCATCCCTGAAAAGGACAAAGCGCCATAGGTGTTGAATACTTTTCACACCCCAGAAACCCTACTGGCCTGGCTTTAGTTACTGTGTCAAAGCAGAAGATAATAAAAGGTGGATATTATGTGGGGCAGACAGTATTAATAGGCACCACAAAGAGGACATAAATATACCAAAACAGCGGATTTTGACCTTCCCAGAATGAAGTGAGGAGTCAATGAAATGAACCAGCAAATGTCCTCCACATGTGCTTTACTTTCTTAATAAGCAGAAAGCAAACTGAGGATTCGGGTCTTCTTTCCTGTGTCTCCTGAATTCCTGGCTGCTGTGTGAGTCCATCTAATCCCTGATCTACAGTTACCAGCTGAGGAGACCACCTAATTTTATCACCTTCCTACTCATGAAGCTATAGAATCCAACAAGTCTGCCTCAGTCACCAAACAGCCAACTCCACGGTCTGCCAGGAACCAAAGTGCCAAGTAGGAGTCCAATGCAAGCCAACAAAACACTTCTCAGTGGATTAATCCCAGACAGACAGCGAGGAGAGGGGCTCTGCTTGGCAGCCTGGGTGAGGGGGACTGGAAGGAATCCAACACGGTGGAACGTGAATTTGCTGATTTCCAGAAACATATCAGGATGCATAATCCCCTCCAATCCCCTTAGGCTACTGTGCAGCAGTCCTTCCAGTTCCGGGGGCACTGCCCTCGGCCACCTCACCTGCCCAGCACCTCCTCCCCACCTGTACCTCAATGGTGTACTGCTCAAAGATGCGCAGCTGCAGGAAGATGTCCAGCTTGATCTTTCGCTCATGGAACAGCTCCTCCATCTGCACCTGGGCGTCGTCGAGCTGCTGCAGCACTGACTCGATGTGGCTGATGGAGCTACTGTGGGGCGTCTTGTTGCTGGACACAGCCGAGTCCCTGTGGCAGAGCCGGGGAGAGAAGGGAGGGGCCTTGACATGTTCACAGTGACAGAGGAGCAGGGAGCCTTCCTCGTCTGAGTGAGGGGGACGGGAATCTACTGTGAGCCTGGCACTGTCTGCTCAGTAGGTGAGCCAAAGCTACTGTACCCTCTTTGGGGTTCATAGCACTATAGCTCTACGGCTTGCTGCTGTCCAGACAGAATCATGACAGGATCAAATGAAATAATGCATGCAAAAGGGCTCCACAAATGTTACAGAAATAGAATGGTTCCACACATATATGTAGTCTAATATATACATATTTCAAGACACATATACACAAATACACATATCACAATACATAAGGTTAGATAAATTAAGGCATATGTAAAAAAAAAAATCCTTCCTAGTTTTACCTCACAGGATCATGGTTAAAATGAGATCATGGCTGCCAAAATTATTCATCCCCTTCGTTAAGTCCATGCCAAAGTTATGGGCTAGTGTTATTACACAGGCTTCAAGCTATACTTAGGAAAGCTTGGGGTCTGGAGGCTGCAAGCCTGGCTTAAGTCTCCCTCTGATATATATGGGCTGGTGACCTTGGGAAATCACCTCCCTGAGGCCCAGCTGCCTCCTGTAAAGTGGGCTTAATAATCCCTTCCCTACTCACAGCACAGTTTGCTGTTAAAGAAGATGGCATGTGTAACCGTGCTCTGTGACCAGGAACGTGCTGTATGAATGACTGTTAATCCTGAAAGGACTGTGAGGTGTCAGGTGCTGACTGGAGATGGGTCCAGCTGTGGAGTAGAAGCTAGGGCACAAGAGGCTGGACAACCAACAAAGGCTTCAGAGAGGATGAGCCCAGAATTGGATGTTAGAAGAAAAGGATGAGCTGTAGATGAGAGGGGTGGGCTTTCTGAGCAGAGAGGGTCTGTACAAAAGAAGCCAGGGGAGGTGGCATGCCATAGAGGGAGCCAAGAGATAAACGTATTGATCTGCTTAGACAATTGAGGTGGTGGTGACACCTCCAGAGTCCATTATAATAGGAAAACTGTGGAGTTCAAGAAGTTCAGATTCTACAGGGCCTTGACTGAGTAAGCTAGAGCCCTAAAACTTGAAATAAACAAGCACATTCATTATCTCATGATACCTTAGTTTCTGACACAGTTTAAGAAGTCAGAGGGGAAAATCATTAGTTTTGAATGGTCTCATCAGCAGCCTTTCTGAAAACCAGGTCCCTCTGGCCTGTGTTTGTCTCAGAAGCAATGGTATCTGAGCTCACACGGTTTCTAGACGCAGCATAAAGCCAGTTTGTCAGGAGCCTCCTTTTCTGTCATCTAGAGAGCTTCTGATCCCTCCCTTCTCACCCTGACCTATTTGGGCATGAAAGCCCACTACTGCACAGCTTCCCCCAACTACGAAAAGAACTCAAGAGGAGTACTCAACACTGTGTATTACGCACTTGCTAAGGAGGGCGGATATAACTATTCTTTCTGACAGCTCCCCTCAGTCTTTCTCTATCACCCAGCTTCCAGAAGGAAGAGGACGATTTCTGGTCACTTTGTTCAGCATCTCTGTCAGTGTCACATTCACTAGGAATCACGGAGATGATATAAAAACCACCTTAGGTGCTTCGGTGATCAGTGCCAGAGGAGTCGTGGAGGCCTAGGGAAGATGTGTGCACCGGTATGTGTGAGGCATCCTGCCGATGTCCACTAGGCATCGTTTGCTTTTTTTCTTTGACTGGTCTTGATATCAGGGAGGGGAGTCCAGGCTAGCATCAGACTGGTGGGGGGACGAACAGTCGCCAGTGGTTCTTGTCACACGCCTATGGTCCTCTCTGAAGTCCGTGGAACTTAAACTTGTAGGACAGGTATCAGCAACCTCGTTGCCTTTACCGTCACTGAGTAGCCTTCAGCTCTCAGGTATGGTGCAAGGTTGGCAGGGGATAAGAGCGAGTGGCAGCTCCACAGACCCAGCCCCACAGAGAGGCTAGCCAAGCTTGTGAAAAGTACTTGGAGAGAAAATGTAAAAGCCATCACGTAATTCTAGAGCTGACAAGCTCCTAGAGTGAACCCCTTAATCACACAGACAAAGCAGCTGAGGCCCAGAGAGGTTAAGTGGCTGCCTACTATTTGGAATTTTCTTCAGAAGCAAGTAACAGCGGAGTTTCCTAGGTAGGCAGACAAAACTGTCACATATTATATATTCATGACGGTGAATCGGGGGAAGAAGGGAAAGAGGCTGTCTCGTTGGTATGCAAAAGAGGACTCAGAACATCTCATGTGCATGTCTGGAACAGAAATGATTACTCCAACAGAAAAACATGCCAGGGCCATCTTAAGGTAAGCTCTCATTGTTTATTTAATTGGACAACTGGTATGGGGTGGTGGGGAAGCCCTCTCCAACTGAAGTAATGCCCTCTGGCTCCAGGACTGTTCTGGGACTTGTTGACGAGATTATTTCTGTCCAGAGCTGGCAGAGGTCCCGGCATTCAGTGATTTGAGGATACAAACAAGTCCCCGCAGGCAGACATCATCAGCACCATCAAATCCTATTTACACAGCACCTGGGCATAGGGCTGGTTGCTGAGGGCTTGCTCAAGGCCTCATGACACTTTACCCGAGGAGCCAATGCCCTTGACAGGGACAGGAAACTAGACACTGATGCCAACAGAAAGGAGGCAATGGTGTGGATGATTCTAAATGAATATAAGGTATCAGGTAGGATTTTCTAAGATCCCTTCTTAGTTATTTTTGTTTAGGGCAATAGAGAAGGAGTTTTATTTTCTGGGCAGCAAGGAATGGTGGAAAGGTCATATGTGGGTAAGTGGAGAGCAGAGTGGGACACATCACACACTCCCTACATTCTAACAAGGCCAAAGGCAACCGTTTGGGGTTACATTTCACCAACTGGAGCACTAGAATTCAGAGGCAGCCTGAGAACAGGTGCCAAATAACACTATATTCCATAATGGCTATTTCTCCACATGACCAAATGTGCCATCATTCTTAATGAAGATACTATTTATTTAAATTTTTGTTGTATTTATATTACTTATTGATCGCTGAATAATGTCTTCAATGATACATAATGCTTTGAAACGTCAGAGCTTTTCCACTGACTCTTCCACTCTAAATTCAAGTTGGGTGTGGTGCAGGCATTTTTATATCTGACAGATGGAGAAACCAAAGCTCACACAAGACCACAAAGCTGGCTGCGGCTGAGCCAAGACCAGAACATGATGACTTATCTCGCGTCTAGTCCGAGGCATTTCCCACTGGAAAGCACTGCCCATGCTGACCTGGCCTCGCTGGGCTCCCCCAGGGAGGGAGGCGCTGACCTGAGCTGCTGGATAAGGTCTTCGCCCTCCTTGATGACGTTGAGTGTGGCATCCAGAGTAGCGGTCTGCTGCTGCTGGAACTGCTTGATCAGTTCCTGGACCGCATCCACTGAGTCTGCACAGACATCCTCCAGCATCTCCTTCTGAAGGTCTTCCATCCATGTCCACAGCTGCGGGGGAGAGAGCAGAGACTCCACTCAGGGCACGTGGGAGAGGCCAGGGCTGGGGTTAAAGGCAAGAGTGTGGAACTGAGGTCACCCAACCTACCCTCAACCAGTCAGTGCGGTATCAGACTGTCCTTCTAATCAGCACCCCTACGGGTCAGTTTACATTTCTATATTTGTATTCACTACGCATCTCTGTTAAGTTTACTCCATTAGTGCTGGCATTCCTGAAGGACAGGAACCACCCTCAGCCTTACTTCCCAGTGGTTTAGGGAAACTGTGGTCTTAGAGCAGGAAGCTCACTCATTTTTGAGCGACTGGGAAGAACAGGAAACTGGTGATGGACAAATATTATTTCATCTTTCATAAAGGACAGCTCTGTATACTTCCTCCAGGTAGCTAGATGCTGATTCCTAGAAATGTATCATGATTTTACAAATATGTAAGAAAGAATGTGACACTCAGTAAGAACCAAGTGAAGATTAATTAAGAAAATATGTGCTATGCTAAATTATTTTGTTCTTTTCAGGATTGCTTGGTTGGTTAGAAAGTTGAATGCTAAAGACGTAGCTTATCTTAATTTCAATGTAACTATGAGACATTTCTCCCATGATATTCAAGATGATGAAATGCAGTCAGGATGATATTACTGGTCAGACAACTTTAAAAGAGCTAAGTATAGCATTTTGAATGGAATAAGTACTGAAAATGATGGAGTTTAATTGAATTACTGAAAATTCATTTATTAATAGCTCTTCCTCATACTGAAAATAGATCTCCAGTGGCCTGCCACAGTGCTCCTCTTCTAACTGCTCTCACTGAGCATTTGCATGAATTGTAGAGGGAAAGATGAGTCTGATGTTTGCTTAGAAACAAGGAACCTTCACTTGACTAGCAGGAAAGATAAGCTCATGGCTCTACCAGGAGAAAAGCCAGTAGAGAGAAAAAATTCATAGAAGGAGCCAGGAGATGTGGATTGTGGCCTCTGTTCTTCCTATAACTTGTGGTGCCTTTGAGTAAATCACTATACCCTTTGCTCTCCAAGACTTCGTGTGTAAAATAGGCTGGGGAGAGCATAAAATAAAATGGTTAGTTACCTTATGGTTCTAACATTCTGTAAGTCTCCCATGTTAAAAACATGGATAGGGCTTCCCTGGTGGTGCAGTGGTTGAGAGTCCACCTGCCGATGCAGGGGACACAGGTTCGTGCCCCGGTCTGGGAGGATCCCACATGCCGCGGAGGGACTGGGTCCATGGGCCTTGGCCGCTGGGCCTGCGTGTCCGGAGCCTGTGCTCCGCAGTGGGAGAGGCCACAGCAGTGAGAGGCCCGCGTATCCCAAAAAAACAAAAAAAAAAAAACAAAAAAAACCCCCAAAAAACCATGGATAAATATTCACCTTAAGAATACTATTTCATCTTGTTGGTTCTCAGTATGATAAATCATGGTATGGCCTTTGGAACAAGGCATTAAAAAAGAGACAATAAAGAGAGACAAAAATAGTCTTCAGATCTTGGACAAGTTATTCTTTGTTCTTTAGAGAGGAAAGGCCCTGAGTGTGGCAGAAGAGGTTGAGTTCACAAGATTAACGAGTCCTCGAGGTAGCAAATAATGGGGTATAAAGAATGTTCTTTTTGGACAGGCGAAAACCTCTCAGAGCCTCAGTTTCCTAATCTACAAAATGGGAAGAATAAGATTTGCCCGCTCACTTCAAAGATTATGAAAAATAAATTATTTACTTATTATCAATGCTTTAAATAAACAAATAGCATTATCAATAAGCCTATAACATTGTGATGATAGCTATAAGGAATACGAATTATTATTTTTCAGTGTTCCTGTCATTTAGTAGCTTGTGTCTGGTTGTAATTAATTCAGTTTATTTTCTTTACAAATAAGTTTTTGTTGTAAAACACAAAACAAGTTTTCCAGACCATTTAAGCTGGGATACATATTCTTACAGGTATGAATGTATACATTTCAAACCAGTATGAAATTAGGAAGTTCAGGATATTGGTCACTATAACTTAAAATTACTTCAGACTTTCTGGCTGTCATTTTGCCTAGAGCAAAACCATTTTCCAGATGTGCTGAAGTCCTTGGGTATGAGATAACGGAATCTCTGAAAAATTATTGTATAGAGAGGCGATATAGTAGTTAAGAGTTTCAGACCCCACACAACATTGTAAATCAACTATACTTCAATTAAAAAAGTGAAAGAAAGAAAGAAAAGAAAAGAAAGAAAGAAGGAAATAAAAAAAGGGTTTCAAACCTCAGTTCTACCACATATTTCCTATATAACCTTGAGTAAGTAACCTACCGTCTTTGCACCTCTGTTTCCCTTGTCAATAAAATGGGAACAGTAATAGTTCTTACACCCACAGAGTTGTAAAGGTTACTAATAAGTTGATATATATGTGTGTGTTATGTCTGTGTGCATATACATACAAATAAGTGAGATATATGTGTGTGTATGCAGATATATATACACACTCTACATTTATATAACTTATATATATACCAATAAATATATACACATATGTATTTATTTGTACACACACACACAGACATCCTCACACAGATGTATTATATCACTTAGAAACAGTGCCTGGCATATAGTAAGTGCTATATGCAAGTGCTAGATATTATTATATTTAAAAGGTATTTTTCATGCAAGCCACCTCTAGTTCCCACTAGAAGACAGAGGGAAAGTTTGAAATACTCCTTCATTTTGAAATTGGCACAAGATCAATACTGGATTTGGTCTTTCAAATATGCTAGGATGAGCTGGGGCCCTCTTTTCTGTTTTTGCAGCTTTGTCCTGGGATATCTAAAGAAAGCCTAGAGACTGAAAAGTCTAGATATTTCTTTTAAAAAAAAGCAAGAAAAGAAAAGACTATGTGAAGAGAGAGAGAGATTAAAATTGTGGACGGGAAGCAGGGCACTTAAGAAAAATAAACTCAATGTGTCAACGGAGGACAGGCACTGAGATGGAAGACTGCTCAGGATGAGGCTGGCACTCCCGTTACAGGAATAAGAGACAGAGGACAGAGGCTTACAGATATCTTGAGGATTTTATTTTATTTAGGATAATTTTATTCTCAGTACCATCCTTAAGCTATTTTAATGGCTTCACAGCTTGGAGTTCCTTTTTCCCCCCCTCTTTAACAAAAACTTGAACACCTCTGGTGTAGGTCTAGGGAAGAAAGTCAGCATCGTTCTCTTTCCACCATGACTCACGACACTCCCTCCGCCTGGTGGTCATGCAGCTAAATTGTAGGGACAGTCAAAGACCAAACTGGCCAAAGATGAGGTGTCAGTGTTACAAACAAAAAGACTAGAGAAAGATTGGGTATGTCCGATAATACACTGACCTCAGGAGTCAATATCATTTAAAAACTGTGTCCTCCCCACCAAAATTCTCTGATTAATGAATTGAAGTTGATTTCTCAGATTTCTGGCCGTATAGTCTACTATATTATAAAGAAACTCTTGTCTAAGGTAGATTAAAACCTACTGCTAAGGAAAATCAGCTAAGAGATAAACAATCAAGTACAACATTAGATGCCGCTCAGCCCAGTGGTCAGCAGCCTGATGAGGAAAGGAAGGGGCCAGTCTACCTTCAAGAGGATAAAATGTCAAATAAAATTGCTAGGGAATGTGACTCAGAGAAAGGCAAGGGGATTACAGCACCAGAGACAAAGGGTTAGTGACATCTTTCTCTATTTTTCCTTCTGTAGAAACAAAACAAAACAACCCAGAGAGAAAGGAGTTGTTGAATGGAATTGACATTTACTGGAGATAATTCTCGATTCTTCCCTTGTCTGGCTAGTTCTATACTCATGGGGAAACTACTTTACTTCAATTACTTCATACTTAAGTGCATGTGCATTAGTGTGTGTGTGTAGGTGTGTGTTTGTGATTTCTCTCACTTACCTCTAAAATCCCTTCCAACTCTAACATGCTATGGTTTCTCTTCAGAAACTGAGGTAAAGAAGAGGGTAGTAATAGAAATGATTCTCTAAACTGAAGAACTGCAATCACGGCCTTCACACCAAGACACCAAAAGTTAGCAACAGTTCAAGGATAATTGCACCACCAAGTTACTATTTACCACCTGGAAAGCTTGAGTAGGGAGCCACAGGGAATCCCGAGAAACGTGCACACAGTCACCCCCTGGTGTCAACGAACTTAAATCGCATGCTCATAATTTTGTTGTAAGCACCTCTGAAGCATAAAGTGAACGAACGTAAACATCAGTGTCACTAAACTATGAGTAAGGATCCATATTCCATTCCTGGGGCTGTAACTTTTCTACTGTCTAAATTTCCTGTAGGTTTCCTTCTGTGTATGTGTCTATCTGACTTATCCTTGAAGAGCATACCTAGACTGCTTCGAAAGGAATACAAGTCAGAGAGCCACGTCTATTATTACTTTACTCATTATCAGGAGCCAATGAGACTGAGTCAGAATGATCTCACACTTCAAGCTATCACAAGGCATTGCCAGAACAAGGTGAAATCATGGAGTGAGTGAGGCAGCTTGGGAGCAGCCGCCATGTTTCTTCCTACTGTCTTCCATTTCCTTTCTCTCTCCTAGGATAATCCTCTTAACCCTCTGCCTATCTAGAGTCTAACATATTAGCACTGCACCTTTGCCATCAACCCACCTGCTCGCCAGAAAGAACCTCCTGTTTCACCCATTTCCAGACCCGCTCTTCTTTTTTATTTTTTCTACCGAATAGGAAAACGTAATATTTACTTCCCAACCTGTTTTATGAGACAAGCATAACTTTGATCCCCAAATCTGACATGGACATTACAAAAAGGGAAAATTACAGATGGAGCCAACATAAAAATAGGATTGTCAGATCCTCTCTTCTTGATCAAACACACCTGTACGAGGACCATTCTTTCAGGGTTCTGCTCCCTGTTTGGTAATAATTATTTGTTCCATGTTGATATATACACTGAGATGGCTTTATGTGCCCTTTCTATCAGAGAACACATGTAATTGTGGCCCAAAATACCTACATCCAAAAGAATAAGCCTAATTTGAGAATTTCTAGAACTTTGGCAGGGGGAGAGTTAAGGCAGCCTTTCAATGCCCTACATAAGGTGAGCTCTAAGACTGAAACCAGTGAGTTCAGGAAGGGCCAGCGCATGGACCCCATTCTGCTTGCACAGTGGGAAGCCTGAGAAAAGGGCAACTGAAAAGGGCAGGGAGGGACAAAGAAGGGAGAAACTAGGAGATTTGTAGAGATAATGAGGCTTAGGGATGACTGGTTAAGGAAAGAGGTAATTTTACTCCATCACCTTCTCCTGCTGATTGGTTGTACCATTTGCACAGCTCTGGTAGCCATTGTGCTGATACAACTGGCTGACCCCCAGAGATGCAGAAAGGAGCACCAATTCCACAGGATGAATCGCCCCTCCCTCATTCTGAAGAAATCATTTTTCTTTGGCATTGACTACCAGCTTTTATTTCTTAAATAAACACCATATCAGTTTAGCAACTGAAATAGAGGATGAAGCTGTTTTGTTCTTGAGGCCATTATGTCTTTTGAAGACTGATTCAGTTTTGGTTCTACAGTGGGTGAGTAGAGAAAGATGTATATACGTGAGTGTCTGTGGCATTTGTGGTATGTGTGTGTGTACCTATTTGAGAAGGAAACAGCATGAAAGAATGATTTCACTGGGTTATAAACAAATGGAAATGGGCATTTAATTAAACTACCTAATAAAGAGCTGAGGTTGATTATCTTGGCCACATTCCTTAGTTAATTTGACTCTCATATTATGATTGCAAAAATATCTAAAAATGGATATTTTGAAAACCCAGCAACTGCAGCATTTCCATGGAAACACAGCAAGAAGAGAGAATTCTGTCTGGACAATCTCTGCAGAGCAGATGACACTTGCTACAAATGCCTTTTCCCTGGACAAAGAAAATGAGGACTTGGGTAAATGCTTCTCCCTATATCCTCCCCTAGCTCTCCAGACCAGCAGACAGCCAGCTGGCCTCTTGTCCCCAGGCAAAAAGAAGACATTTGAAAGTTCAGCACAATTTGTATTAATAGCTGAGGTTCTGGGTACTTAAGAAGGTTCTAAGCACATGTTTGTCTCTTTATTATGTAGCCCTTCTAAGTAGGGATGGGAAGTTTTGTTTTTATAAAATAACATTTATTGAGATTGTTTCTGATTTTCAATTGAAAATATCATTGAAGAAAACTTATAAAACAAATAAAATATGCAAAGGAAAATTAAATCACCCATAACATTCTTAGCTTCTTTGTATACCGCTTTCTAGCCGTTTTTCTATGTGTGTGATCAAAATTGAGGCCATGATGGATATACAGTTTTTTATATGTTATACCACAAGCCCTCTCTCATGCCATTCATGATCTTTGACAGTGTGATTTATAATAACTGTATAATATTTCACTCTATAGATTTACTATGATTTGTTTAATGAGGCACTTAACATGGAATATTTAGATGGTTTCTAATGTATTCAAGGTTATTAATAACACTGCAATGAAGTAGTTAGAAGGCTTTAACCCTCCAGACTCCGTTAGTCACCAAGAATTCACAAAGCAGGCAAATAGAATCAAGCAGACTCTTAAATCTGCAGAAGAAATGAGCTTGGAGGATATCTTCTTCATATCTTCCTTCGGTTTCCTCTCTGATCCTAATTAGAGTACATCTTTAGCAAAACTGAGCAGAAGATTATATATTATATAATTGAATATTATAATATATATTATATTATATTATATATATATTATATTATATTATCAGGAAGGGCCAATTATATTTGAATTATAATCGAATATAATTGAATATATAATATATAGAATAATATTCACTCTATTTACTGTAAGAGAGAAAACCATCCATAGCAACTCAAAATTCCCTCACAGACTTGTAGACTAGTAAACTTGGCTACTAATCTTGCCTTGAGTAAAATGCCAGAAGTTTGCCTATAGAGTCAAGAGGAAGGAGTCAAGAGTTAACAGACCCGGATCACACAGGACCCACACTTAGCAAGGTTTGAGAGGTGGTGTGTCCTGAGAGGTATTAAACAGAATAGGGAAAGAGCAAACTACAGGACTTCCCTCTCCATTAGCCCATCCAAGGATGCTGACTTCTGCCCTAATAATCCATTTCTGCCTGCCATACAGGCTCTAGAGGAAAGGCCCCACAGGCAATTCAGATTTCCCCACCTGCCCTTCTTTGTTTTCACTGTCTGTAGAGTTCAAGTCAAAGAACTGGAGTAGACGAACCATGTAATTGAATGGGCTTCCCCCGCCTTTTTAAATTTTATTTTTTATTTTTTTAGGAGAAACGACTGGTTTCTCATTGTCAAGTAAACCTATTCAATATTTATTCAGCATCACTATGTATCTGACACAGCAGGAGAAATACACTGTAGGATCTGAATCTACACATCTAAACCCACATGCGTACGCTCCATCTGAGCACCTCCAATTTAACGAGGAAGCTCCAGTCACTTCAGTGAGACCCCAGCATCTTGAGCAGGTATGCACACGGTGCTCCTGTCCCGTCCGGGTGGGAAGTTGGAAGCCCCAGGGAAGAATTCCAAGGAAAAATGATGCCTGAGTTGAGTCCTCAAGTTCCTTATTAACCCTGCATTAGAGATGCTCTAAGAATAAACTTGGGGGGAGTTTTCTGCTGAGAAAAGAATGGGTACTAGTATTGTAGTACTCAATTTTGTAATAGTCATCATCATGATTATCACAAAGTAACAGAGAGTAAGTAACTTTCCCAAAGGCACACAGCATGCTCAGTGAAGATCTAGATCTGGAAATCTGACCTCCCTGGCATATAAGATCTTGCTGTACTTAACAGGTGTGTGTATAACACATATGCCTAAGTGTGTACATACATTCACACGTCTTATTCTCTACTCTGCCTAAAAGGGGCCTCAGACAGACTAGTTTGGGGATGGGAAAGTAGCTGAGAGAAAACATGCAGATATAAAGTCCTGTGGGATGGCCCCCATGAGCATCCCCTCCACAATAGCCACTCAAAATGATGTTTTTCTTTCCATCCTGAAAAAAAAAGTCAGAGTCTGTATGATCTGAGAGTTGCAGACCTCTTGAATAGAAAGAGCCTCACAATCACACATCCCTTTGCACCCAGGCAGGACTGCTCCTAATTTCTCTCACATTTTGAGGTCCCGAAGAAAAGAGACTATGCTACTTCCTGACAGCCTCCTGTCTGAATGAATTCCCTGGTGGAGAAAAGTCCTCCAAGTATCTGTTTCCTGGCCTTTATATGAAAGGCAAATGAGAAAAAGCATGGGCTTTGGAGTCAGATTTGGGATCAGTCCCTACATTTACGACATCCTCACTACAAGACCCTGGGCAAATTATTAATTTCTCTGATCTTTAAAATTAGAATAAAAAATGACAATTCTCATGGCTATCGACTAGACAGATAAATAGTCAAGCGCACTGTAGGGGCCCATCCCTTTTAGCTCCCTCTCCCTTTCTTCACCTGCTCCCAGTATTGTGCTGCTCCCTTTGGTACTATCTGATATGACTGTGGTTGTATACACTGAGCCACGGTGGGAAAACAAGTCTCAGGTTTAAATAGGACCCCAGGCTTAGCAAGGTTTGAAAGCTCTCTGGGAAAACAATGGTTGATAACTGCATCCCCGACTATTCCTGTGTGCTGCACCCCCAGCCCTGGGAACACTTTGCTTTTCTCAGCTAAGAGCTACCCTCCCCATCAAGCCCCTGCTTTGGGGTTTGAAAAGGTAATGAGGAAAAATGAGCAAGGAGAAGAAAGAAGAGCAGAGGACAGGAGGAGATACAAGAGGGAAAAAGGAGGACAGAATGTGTGGTAGCAGGTAAGAGCATGTGCGCAGAATTTAGGGAGATGGCTCAAGGCTCTGCTGCACTAGCAGCTCTGTAACCTTAGACAAGTTCTTTTCTGGGCCTTAGTTTCCCCATTTGAAAATATGTTCAATAAAGTCTGTTATCATGAGATTCTCATGAGGATTACACGAGATGGTGTATGTGTCTAACAACTAGTAGGTACTCAATTAGAAAAGACTACTACCTAATATACACCGAGTGCTTGCAATAAACCAAATCTTTAGCCTAGGTAAATCACCTGTATCACCTCAGGCGTAATTTATTATTATTATTAATTATTATTATCAGTATCAAATAAAGAAGAAGAGGAGGAGAAGAAAAAGAAAGGAATCTTGAATTCACATTGGAACCATAAGGGGCCTTAGGGCCATTGAGTCCGACTGCATAATTTTATAGATGAGGCAACCCAAGGCCAGAGACACAGTGATTTGCACAAGCTCACAGGGTTCTGTAGCAGCAGGATCTGACTGGATCCCAGCCTCCTAGTTTCATGTACAGAAGGTGGGAGATGCCGCTAGAAAGGGTTCCTGGGAGCCTCAGTCACCTTTTCAGGAGTGGCACTTCCATGGAAACTAACCTCATCCATCACCTCCCTTGGCAGCCAATACCCTCACAGCCCTCACAAGGAACATGACTCCTGTTCGTTCATACTCCATTCTCTCACCCACAGGCTCATAATTAAAAGAGAATACACATGCCTTTAGTTTCTGAGACCATTCTCAAGAACTGGGTGAGCCACAAGCAAGCAGACAGCCAGGCAGGAAGACCTGGATTAAAGCTAATCCCCTTGCTCTACAGATACTCATCAGAGAGTGGTCGTAGGTCTCACAGAGAGGAAGCAGAGCCAGCTTCACGGGGTTCCCCAGCCCTTCATCTGCCTGGGGAATCGCAGTTTAGAAAACATTATCTTTTCATGTTTATCTCTGATACGCACTGCAATGATTTGCATTCATTCCTACAAAGTGTCAGAAAAGTCTGTGAAGGAGTAACAACCAGGCTTCTCAATGCATTTCAAATATCAAAAATCAACTTAATTAACTAGGGTACAATCCAACTTTAATTAATACTCCATTAAAATGAATTCCTGGGGGGAACACAGGCACGCACACACATAATGAGTTCATCTGTCAAGGGTGTTATTACAGAAGATGCCAAACGTGCTTCCTCACTGGCCACTTCCTCAATCTCAGAGCGCCCCGTGTTAATCAGAACCGAAGAGCAACCGCACATTTGCAACCCTCCTCCTCTCTATGGGCCCTTCTGCCCTGCCAACAATGCAACGTGATCCATCCTCCCCTCTCCTGTCTCCACTTTGTGAATGATTCGGGGACCGGATTTAAGCCCAGCTGGCATGGAAGGCACCCCAGTCCCCCCTTCCTTCACTGGCTGCCACTCCACGATGAGAAAGGTGAGGACCATTTCACTTTGATAGCACCCTGTGGCAGACCTCATTAAGAAGATTTCATCCTCTGTTTAAAAAAAAATAAAATAAAAACATAGAACAGATTTGCAAACTGTATGTTCCGTGCTGGTAGCAGAGATAATCAAAGTTCTGCAGGACTCTAATTTTTGACAGGAAACAGCAACCAAGAAAAATTGGGTGTGGGGTGGGAAGGGAGTCTCTGATCCTCTAATATTGCCTCTTACGGCGACTATTTCTATACCAGGGATCCCCAAATTCCTCCAGCTGCAGACTAAATGCTCTAACAGACTCCCCAAACCACCTGCCTTCCCGAGCCCCCTCCTGACTAGAGATGCGGAGGAAATTTTGCCCCATATTGGTAGAGACCTCAATTCAGGTTATCAGGGGCAAATTGTTAATATCATCAACCTTAGGAGGCTAGTAATCCCCAGACCACCCAGGACCCCAGGCAGACCTCGGCGGCTAGGAAACTGCCCTGACCTTTGCCGGAACAAAGCAGCCCAGCCAGCATCCCTCCTCTGCTCGCTGCCCTTACCTCTTTGGTGTGAGTGTGGAAGGAGACGGACATGTCCAGCAGAAGCTTCCGCTGCTCCACCCTACGCACGAAGTCTTGGATGCGCACCTCCAGATGCCGAGCTGCCTTGTAGATCTCCTCCGGGTCACATTCCCCTGTCTGAGCCAGCTGCTCTGCCGCTTCTAGGAGCTTGTCCGCATTGGTGTAAGTATTCTGCCAGCAACGACAGTGAGGGAAAGTCAACTTGCAGTCACAAACCGAGCTTCGCGCCTTCGCCCAGCACCCACCCCGGGCTGCCCAGAGCTGGGCGTGGGCGCCGAGCCCAGAGCTCCCTGATTTGGCACGGGGGAGCTCAGCGCCCGGCTCACCCACCGCCTCTCGGCAAGCCAGCAGCCTGCGTGGCAGCTTGGAACAAGTGGGCGCTAGCTAGGTGCCTTCTGCGTCCCTGGGATTTCTCCCAGGTGGGCCGTGCCTGGAAAGACACGAGGAGACACGCTAGAATCCCCATTCCTTGGCCGCGCGCCCTGACCCCCTACCCTTACGGAGATCCATCACTGCCCTCACATCTCAGGCTGTAACTGCCAGAGCTGGAAATACTTCATCCACGAAGATCGGCTGGGTCTCTATATGAGGACGCCAGGGAAATGATAACGGGGAGACTCCCTCGACTTTTCCCCCAAGTCCCTTGTAACTACTGGTGTTTATCTTTTGGAAGGGAGCTATCTCTTTGGAGGGGAAAGGGTCAGCAACTCAGGGAACCGACAGAAGGAAGCAGCCACAGCCAGAGTGAGGAGATGCAGGCTACTCCCTGTGCTCCCAGCAAAGGCTTAAAGCTCGCAGGAAGGTTGGGGATGAGTCTGGTGATTTTGTTTATCTTAAGCTACCACATGCACACACACAGTTACACATGCACACACTCACTCTCACACACACTCTCCCCCCAATCCCTGTCTGTATCCTCCAGAGCAGTTTAAAAGGCAACCAACTTGTAACTATTGTCCATCAGGATGGAGTCACTGCCTCTGCAATACCTATATTCCAGTTATTACATGTATGCCATGGATACAACTTTCCTCACTAGGCTTCCCTTAAAAAAGATCTCCAGACAGACCCTGGATTAGAGTTGGTGACTCAGGTGTACATTATATTTCTTAATATCCCTATAGCGGCACAATGACCTACAGAATGGTGAACAAGTGGTTACTGGTGATGGTGTGAATCCGGCGGCAGAAACAGTCAGGATCGAACGCAAAGTGAGTGGAGAACTAGAATGGATTTTGGAGTGATGACTGTATGGTGCTTTACTTTGCACATATCGGAAGTGGCCTCTGCTCCCCACAGAGTTCTTTAGATTCACCTGAAGACCTGGGTGTTAAAGGTTGAATTGTGTCCCCTCTAAATTCACACGGTGAAGTCCTAACCCCCAGTACCTCAGAATGGGACCCTTATTTGGAATCAGTTATTGCAGATGTAATTAGTTAAGATCAAGTCATAGTGAAGTAGGGTGGACCCCTAATTCAATATAACTACTGTCTTTCAAAAAAGAATGCCACATGAAGAGACAGACACATGCTCAGGGAGAACACCGTGTGAAGCTGAAGGCAGGGATCGGGGGATGTGTCTACAAGCCAAGGAATGCCAAAGAGTGCCCACCAGCAAACTGCTGGAAGGTAAGAGAGGCATGGAACAGATTCTCCCTCATATCCCTCAGAAAAAAACAACCCTGCTGACACCTTGTTCTTGGACTTCTAGCACCCAGAACTGTGAGGCGATACATTTCTGTTGTTTAAGTCACCCAGTGTGTGGTACTTTGTTACGGCAGCCCTAGCACACTAATACACCAGGTGGAAGACCCCAGAGACTGTTGACCCAGCTTCTTGATGGAACTGCAGAGGATGAGCAGGCTTGCAGCGAACACTTGTCATGGCCTCAAGGGATGCCAAGAGAGGCCCTAGTGGATCTTTAAGGAATGCCATCTGACAAGCAACTGCCCAAGGTAAACACTGTCCCCAGAGCAGGTGAGATGGGGCTGGGGCTGGGGCTGGGGCTGGGAGTGGGGATGAAAAGGAAGAAAAATCCTTCAGCTCCACTTGGGGGATTCATGGAGAAACAGATGATACTTGTGAGAGGAAAGAGGCTTTGCCACTGAGTTAAGTAAGAATATATTGATTCTGGAAGGCAAATGAAGGAAGTACTCAGAGTCATGATGGAAATGCCAGGAGAGATGGGAAATGATAGGCGGGAGGAGACCTCTGGGGCTGTGGGCCAGGTTAAGGAAGCCTCTTAGCGGGTTGCCTGCAATTTCTAGTAAATAAACCCAGAGCTGATGGGAGAGAGTTTTTTCAAGGATCTTTCAAATCTTTCACTTTAAACTTTAGGGAATCTCAAGAAATCCCCAAAAAACCCCTGAGGTTGTGACTTTGTAGTTTCTAGCCAATAAATAAAAATTTATGCCAAGCCAAAGCAAGCTTGCTTTCAAGTTAAGCTTGGGACCAATAAGAGGTAAATAAAAAGCAAAAGTGAAGTTCCCGCTGCATGTAAGGTGGATAACTTGTCCTGGTTTGCCCAGGACTTTTCTGGTTTTAGCACTGAAAGTCCCGTGTCCTGGAAAGCCTGTCAGTCCTGGGAAAATCGGGATGGCTGGTCAACCTAACACATAGCCAACACTGTAGGTGTCTCAGGAGTACAGATACATATACGATGTATATTGCCTCAAAGGAGAATAAAATCACCCTTGAGAGAAATAATGTGACAACGCATTAAACGGGGCAAGCAGCACAATAATTAGGGATTAACGTTTCTTGGCATGATACAGGTGCTAAGAAGAAAATGAGTGAAAACCAAATAATAGTAGCCGATAATGACTGAATACTTCTCACATGCCAAGGACCATATGTATTAACTCGTTTAATCTTCACAATAACCCTAGGAAGTTGATACAGCCATCAGCCCCATTTTACAGATAAAGAAACTGAGGCAAAGAGTATTTCTGGCTAAGGTCACATTTCCCAAAAGTGACAGAAACAAGATTAAAATCTTGTTGTCTGCCTTCAGAGCCCAAGCTCCAAACAAAACTACCCTATCAGATGAAAAGGGGCCTTGCATGCCATGCTAAGGTGTTTTGGTCCAGGGTAATGGGAAAGCACTGACAGCTGTAGGTAGAAGAGAAGTATGACTGGGGTATAGCATCTAGAGACACTACCCTGCCTCTCACAGATGAAGGCAGAAGCCTGAGGATGGGCAGGATTTAGCAGAGAAGGAGAGGTTTCTCATGGACAGGACTGTCTCTCTTTGTGCTCTGTTTATCCCATACCACAGCTGCTCTCATTCTCGTGGTAATGATGTGTTTCCCTGGGTATCTCCCCAGGTACTGGTCTGTGTACCCCTTGAAGGTAGGTCCCATGTCTCACTCATCTCTGGTTCTTCATGCCAGATACCATGGCTGGTATACAATAGGCACTTACTAAACGTCTGTTGAACGAACAAGATTCAGAGATGGGAATGATCGTGTCATGTCTGGATAAGTTGAGCCAACCTGACTAAAATCGGAAAGTGGCAGGAAATCGCATTGGATAAGGCAGGGAAGAGCGCGGTAATAGATTTTATAGAGAGAGGGACAAGAGAGACAGGGGGGAGGGCAACAGGGTTAGCACTAAAAGCTGGGGTCCCTGCTCTACCCGCTACCCAGCCCTCCTCCCCATCACGACCAGAAAGAGCCTCTTAAATCCAGATCCAGTCACACCTCTCTTTCACGTAAAACTGTTCAGGGGCTTCCCACTGACCTTGGGGTAAAACAACTCAGGGTGCCGTGCGAGGCCCTTCTTCACCTGACGCTTGCTTTTTCCCTTCAGCTTCAACTCACATCACTTCCCTACAAATAGCCTGTGAGACAAATTGCTTACTCTTCCAGAAACTCACAGCACTGAATCTTCCCCTGTGCTTCTGCCTGGGCTGTCCTTCCCCCACTTTTGTTACATGACCAACTCTTACCCTTTAAGACCCAGCCCAGCCCAGGTGTCACTTCTTTGAGGAAGTGTACCCTGAGATCCACTTCTCTCCCAAGGCTGGCTTACATGAACTCCCCTTAGCTCCAGAGTGACCTGTGCCAACTCCCTCCTGGGTACCTGCCATATTCTAATGCAAATGTTTGCCTTTCTCATCCACTTAGGGGCAGGTAAAGTCTTTCACATCTTTCCCTTAGTGCCTGGCACCAAATAAGTGCTCTATAAAATGTTAGTGAAGGGGGCTTCCCTGGTGGCGCAGTGGTTGAGAGTCCGTCTGCCGATGCTAGGGGATGCGGGTTCGTGCCCCGGTCCGGGAAGATCCCACATGCCGTGGAGCGGCTGGGCCCATGAGCCATGGCCGCTGAGCCTGCGCGTCCGGAGTCTGTGCTCCGCAACGGGAGAGGCCACAGCAGTGAGAGGCCCGCGTACCACAAAAAAAAAAAAAAAAATTTAGTGAAGGAATGAATAATTACAGAATACATTAATCCCCACCAATCCTAATATTCAATCCTTGGCCCTCATCAACTACTTGGTATAAGACCTCACATCCTAGAATTCATGTTCAATCCCATTTGGTTTATCCTACCTCCTGGCACAGTCTTGAAACAAGAATGTGCTTACAGAATACCAACTAAAGTATTAACAGAGCGATACACTGATGCTTGTCATCGACACAAATTGGGCAAGGATCACAATAGGCTTCTGCTCACCTTCTGACCAAATTAACAACAGTTTCTGCCCCAGGGCCAGAGTCCAACCTCACTATGAGTGCAGCTCCTAGGTATTCTTTGGTTCTCCAGCCTCCTACCCCCTGTCTTGGGTTTGGCCCCTTGCTGACATTTCCTAATTGATGTTGCGAAAATGGGTTATGAGTGCGGGGATATCAATCCCTCAGCCCCTGGGGCTTTCAAGCAGGGCCTGTGGTAGCCAGAGACCTGAGTCAGAGATTTGGGCCATACAGATGGCTGCACTTCCTGTTCTTCCTTGCCCGCACCCCCCCTCGCCATGCCCGTGTCCATCAGGTAAAAGCCCTTATGTCGAAAGGCATAAAATCTCATCTTCACTTTATTGTGCTTTGCAGATATTGCTTTTTTTTTTTTTAAAACAACTTCAAGGTTTGTGTCAACCCTGCATTGAACAAGTCTATCGGCACTGTTTTTCCAACAGCATTGCTCACTTCTTGTCTCTGTGTCACATTTTGGTAATTCTCGCAATATTTTAAATTCTTTCATTATCATTATCTTTGTTGATCTTTGATCAGTGATCTTTGATGTTACTACTATGACTTGCTGAAGGCTCAGATTATGGTTAGCATTTTTTAGCAATAAAGCATTTTTAAATTAAGGCATATACATTGTTTATTTAGACATAATGCTCTGGGCACACTTAACAGACTATAGTATAGTGTAAACAAAACTTTTATATGCACTGGGAAACAAAAAATTCATGTGGCTCGTTTTATTGCCGTATTTACTTTATTGCAGCAGTCTGGAACTGAGCCCACAATATCTCTGAAGTATACCTGTACCTTCCATTCCCCCTTCTGCAGCCTGCGCTCATTACTTTTTTGAAAGAGAGCATTCTAGGATAACTAAAAACATGGGCATCCCAGCAATACAGCTGTGGTTTCAGACTCCTTAGGCTGAAGCAGAGGGACGGGAGGCCGGCTTTTTCAGGCAAGGTGTGGGAGAGGCAGTCAGTAAAAACATTTCCGGTGTTAAGAGTTGGCCTCCTTGATAATATGAAGTTAGCCCTCTTGGGCTATGCTCTGGGGATGAGGAAGGATGAGGCCAAAAGTTACTCTTATGATTCTAAAGAGGCAATATGGACTGAAGAGCGTAACTATCAGAGGGCCAGGATAGAACTCCCCTCCTGATGACGTTCTTTCCAGGTTGCATTGTTGGGACCCATGAGCAGTGAGAGGAAAGCAGCAAAAGGACACAAACACTAAAAAAATAAAAGAGACAGACAGACAGACAGACATAGAAGCACAGGCATTAGGGAGGCATATACTTCTCTCTGGATCTTGACATCAGTGAATGCCAGGCAGATCAAGGTCATGCCATTTGAGTAGTACTTTACAGTTGACAAATCTCTCTCACACTCCTTCCTTACCCAATCTGGGGCAGATCTACAGAGGATGCATCTGTGTGTGAGGAGACTACCCAAGGCTGGAGAAAGAACCACTTGAAAGGATTGGATGTAACAGCATGCAGTACTCTCACTGGGTGAGGGGTAGTACCTGTTTCTACCAGGTAGACTGGAAAACGTTGTGACTCACAGGATATTGGGTAGAGTACTCAGATGAGTCTTGCCTCAGCTAAGGTAAATAATTAGCTCTAGACTGAGTACTTCTCTGGTCTTGCCTAACACATTTTTTAAAAAAATTTTATTGGCGTATAATTGATTTACAATGTTGTGTTAGTTTCAGGTGTAAAGTGAAGTGAATCCATTATACATATATGCATATCCACTCCTTTTTAGCTTCTTTTCCCATATAGGCCATTACAGAATATTAAGTAGAGTTCCCTGGGCTATATAGTAGGTCCTTATTAGTTATCTATTCTATATATAGTAGTGTGTATGTGTCAGTCCCAATCTTCCAATTTATCCCTCCTCCCCCTTACCCCTCAGTAACCATAAGTTTATTTTTTACATCTGTAACTCTATTTCTATTTTGTAAATAAGTTCATGTGTAGCCTTTTTTTAGATTCCACATATAAGTGATATCATGATATCTGTCTTTCTCTGTCTGACTTACTACACTCAGTATGAGAATCTCTAGGTCCATCCATGTTGCTGCAAATGGCATTATTTTGTTCTTTTTTATGGCTGAGTAATATTCCATTGTATATATGTACCACATCTTCTTTATCTGTTCCTCTGTTGATGGACATTTAGATTGTTTCCATGTCCTGGCTATTGTAAATAGTGCTGCAATGAATATTGGGGTGCATGTATCTTTTCGAATTATGGTTTTCTCCAGATATATGCCCAGGAGTGGGACTGCTGGATCATATGGTAGCTCTATTTTCAATTTTTTAAGGAACATCCATACTGTCCTCCATAGTGGCTGTCCCAGTTTGCATTCCCTAACACATTTTAAAAGAAAGACCTGAAAGGATCAAACTTTTTTCAAGTAACTTAACTGTGTCCCAGAAAAAAGTTTAAGAATATTTATAAGAATACAGAAATATCCAGCAACTGACAGGTAAAATTCACAATGTGTGGTATGTAGTAAAAAATTACCAGGCATACAAAGAAGCAGGAAAACATAACTTACGAGGTGAACAAAAATCAATCAAAACTGACCCAGAACTGGCACAGATGTTAAAATTAATAGACAGATACTTAGAAATGGTTATTTTAACTATTTCATATGCTCAAAAAGTTAGGCAGAGAAACAGAAGACATTAAAACAAAAGACTTTACACTTCTGGAGATAAAAAACATACTGGATGGTATTAACAGGAGGTTAGATGTTGCAGAAGAAAAGATTACTGAACTTGAGAACACAGCAGTAGAAACTACTTAAAATGCTGAGAACTGAATCACTATGTTGTACACCTGAAACTAACACAATATTGTAAATCAATCATACTTCAAATAAATAAACACATAAATAAAATGCTCAGGAAAAAGAAAGAATTAAAAAATATCTAAAGCATCATTGAACTGTGGGACAACTTTCGGAAGACTAATATTCATGTAATTGAAATCCCTAAAGGAAGGGGAGGGAAGTGGAAAAGATATTTGAAGAAATAATGACCAAAAGTTTCCAAACTTAATGAAAACTATAAATCCACAGATCCAAGAAACTCAACAAACCCTTAACACAAGAAACACAAGGAAAACTACACCAAGGCACATAAAAATCAAATCAAATCAAGTGGAAAAAGAAAATGAATTCTTAAAAATGACGAAGGGAAAAAAGATACATTGTACACAAAGGAACAAAGATAAGGATCACAACAGACTTCTCATCAGAAATAATGCAATCAAGAAAACAGTGGAGCAACATCTTTAAAGTGAAAATTGAACAAAAAAACCCACCAAACAAACAAAAACCCTGTCAAACTAGAATTCTATGCCCAGCACAAATATTTTTCAAAAACAAAGGTGAAATAAAGGCACTTTAAGGCATACAGAAGCTGAAGGAATTCTTCACTAGTAGACTTGCATGACAAGACATGTTAAAAGAAGTCCTTCAGAAAGTAGGAAAATGGTAACAGTTGGAAATATAGATCCACACGCAGGAAGTGCTCTTATATGGGTGACTATATAAGATTTTTTCCTTACTATTTAAACTCTTTAAAAGAAAATTGAATGGTTAAACAAAAATAGTAACAATGTAGTGTGGAGTTTATAGCACATACACAAGTAAAACATATGACAATGGCACAAAGGCCAGGAAGGGAGAAACAGAAACACAGTTGACCCTTGAACAACATGGGGGTTAACTCGTCCTCCATATCTGAGGTTCCCCTGCATCCATGGATTCAACCAACTGTGGACTGTGTAGTACTGTAGTATTTACTATTGAAAAATATCTATGTATAAATGGACCTGAGCAGTACAAACCTGCACTGGGTAAACTGTATACAACTGTAAGGTTCTTGTACTACATGTAAAGTGGATAATATTACTTGAAGTAAACTATGATATATTAAAGACAAATACTATAAACCCTGAAGCAACCATTAAAGTAACTAAATAGTGATAGCTATTTAGCCAGCAAAGGAGATAAAATGGAATCATAAAAAATATTCAGTTAATCCAAAAGAGGAAGAAAAAGAGAAAATGTAACAAAGAATAGATGAAACAAATAGAAATAAATAAGATGACATTAAATACATCAATAATCACACTAAATAAATTGTCTAAATACCACAATCAAAAGGAAGAGATTTTCAGACTGGATAAAAAGGCAAGTCCCAAGTATACACTGTCTATAAGGAATGCACTTCAAATGTAAAGACACAACTAGGTTAAAAGTAAAAGGGTAGAAACAAAATAGTAAGATAACACTAATCAAAATAAAGCTTGGGTGGCTACATTAATATCAGACATAGTAGATTTCAGAGCAAATAATATTACTGGGGAAAAAGAAGGTGACTTCATAATTATAAAAGGGTCAGTTCATCAGGAGGATATATTAATCCTAAACATTTATGTACCTAATAACAAAGCTTTGAAATATGTGAAGCAAAAACTGATAAGCTTGCAAGGAGAAAGAGACAAATCCACAATTACAGACAGAGATTTAATGCCTCCTCTCAATAATTAATAGAAAAGTAGGCAAGAAATTAGGAAGGATATAGGAGATTTGAACACTCTCAACCAACTTGACCTAATTGACATTTATAGAACACTCCACCCAACAACAGCAGAATGCACATTCTTTACAAGTGCTCACAGAATATTTACCAAGATTAATCATATTCTGGGCCATAAAACAAGTCTAACACATTTAAAAGGATAGGAGTCATAAAAGTATTTTCTCTGATCATAAAGTAATTAAATTATAAGTCAATAATAGAAATATCTCTGGAAACTCCAAAGAGTGGGAAACTAAATAACACACTTCTAAATAATCCAAGGGTCAAAGAAGGCAGTATCCATTTACCAAGTATGTACAGTATGCTAGGCATTGTGTTAGGCTCTTTATATACATTACCTCTAAGCTTTGAAACCAATCATAAGATAGGCATTATTGATTTCATTTTACAAATGAGAAAAGAAATGAGGCTCAGAGAGGTAAAGTAACTTGTCTGGAGAATGTTACAGAGCTAGAAAATGGCAAGCTGTGTTTCTGACTGTAACATCCAGGCTCTTTTTTCATTGAACCATTTATCTCTCTAAGACTCAATGTAAAATCTCCATCTCCTTTGCTTCTCTGTTACTTTACTCACTCTTATGCCTTTGATTTTCAAATTATGACACTGTAATTGTTCATTTGCAACTGCTATTCTTGTTTGCAACAAGCTTCCAGTGGGTACATGTTGACTTCCAGAGAGAACTGAATTCTCCTTGGAGGACGGAGTCCTAACTTACTCGTCTTTTCTATCTCAGGTACTCATCAATATACCTGCCAGCACGGTGCTCTGCTCTCAATAGGCACTCAACCCCAAAACTCTGCAGCCCAGCGTCTTGTCAGCAGTAAGCCTTGGAGATGGACGTTTACCTTATCTCCTAATGTAGCCAGTCCTGAATTTAAGAATAAGTAGTGATCCAAAAGTTCCTTTGTAAGACTCTTACTTAGCAGTGGGAGGGTGTTTTCCATGTAAATGGGAGTTAGAGTCTCAGGACAAAGTAAAGAAATTCAGTTGAGCACATAGCATATTTAAAATACAGTACTGATATAGCACATCATGTACAATCGGCCAAAATTTATAACTAGGGTGACAGAGGAAAATGCTTTTCAGTTTTCATCCTGGAGCATCAGGCACATATTTCTCCATCATCTGCTGGCTCTTGCAGGGGAAGAAGGGATGGACTCTGACAATGGCAAAGAGGTCTTTGGTGGGAAGCAATGAGATGGAAAGGAGGAAACTACTTGGTATCAGTGATGGGTTGACCCACCATATCATATCTGCTGGAAGGACATCTTCCTAGATGTCCTGAATAAGGGAACAAACAATAGTTGCCTCCATTAGGACAATCAGTATATGTCCAAACAAGGAGTAACTAATGACTAGTCCTAATCAGATGCTGCTTAAATTGGAGACTGTCTGTACAAATCTGCTACAAATCTACTAATTGGGACTGATACCAAATATAACTACTGTAGATGCCAATACCTCCCAACACAAATAGTCTGAGAGCTGAGATTATCTCTGGGAACCTAAATGCTGGCTTTATCACATTTACATATACAATCACCACCCTGTCCCATTCTCACACACATCTCTACTTTCTGGAAAGCATTTTCCTCTCTATATCTAAAATGCTTCAACACCTTTTCCTATTAACAATAAATGGTGTATTTTTCAGAACTCCACATTTTTTAAGTAAAGTTTTATTTCCTACAGTCTAACTTTCATTTGTTTAAGAATGTACCTAGGCTGAGGGATTCTGAGAAAAGAACAGCAGTTGTTCTTTGCTAGGGTGTTCTCCTTTACTGATTTTCTCTTTCCTTCTAATCCTCACTAACCCTCTTCATTTACATGCTATGCTTTAAAGGCACTTCAGTGCATTTTCTCTCAGCTGCAGGCTGGAAGCTGAATATCTAGGCACTCTCAGGTAAGACAGCAAAAGAAATAATGAGAATTAACTATTAGCATATTATAATAATAAAAAGTAACACTTTGTTTCTGGACCAAAAGGCAGGGTCAATCCTAGAGGTTGCCAATACAAGTTACAAAATGTGATTTGACAGAAAATACCAGGTCCAGCTTGTAAGAAAGGACCAGCCAGATTCCAGAAAATGTGGCCACCCCTAGGGGACTGAGACACAAAGCAAGGAAGGACTTTCTCCTTGACCCTCCCCACCTCTGCCTCCAGGGCATGGAGAGCAGTTGAAGGCAGAGACTGGGCCAGGCCTGACGCTTAGACTGAACATAAAGAAGATGGTACTTATAGGAAGGGGCCTAGAGGCCAGAGGTTGGCCCAGAGTTACAGGCTGGGGCTAAGGAAAGAGTCCTAGGGAGCTGAGCAATTAGGAAATCAAAACCGGGAGAGTGCTGTGCAGACACAAAGCTCTGAAGACTGCAGAGGGAAGCATTTAATCCTCTTCCCACTGAGCAAGTCCCAGATGCAGCCAGCTGGCATCCATATTGCTGCTGGGAAACAACCCACTCTTGGAAATTAATAATACCGTCTCCACCCTGGCCACTCTTCCTCTTCCCTCCTTCCCCTCACTCAGCTCAAATTGGCAAAAAAAAAAAAAAAAAAAA
>NW_020174422.1:1427033-1492281 GCF_003031525.2 Neophocaena asiaeorientalis asiaeorientalis | reverse complement strand
TAAAAAAAAAAAAAAAAAAAAAAAAAATGAAGGGGAACACATAACCACAACAGAAGAATGAGAACAAAAATATTTTAGAAGTGAAGCAGGCAGACCAAAGTGTTCAGATACGGATTTGTGGATTGCCCAGTCGCCTAGCCCTATAGAAGTTCATTCTCATGTGGAATTCTTAAAGTCAAAGAAACAGTAGTTGGTGAGACAGCATCCCCATGGAACAGAGATGAGTAAGGCCACCTGTTGCAGGATTTGGCAATTCAAGAGATTTGGGGGTGGGGGGATGTACCCAAAGTGATGTTCTCTCTCAGAAGAGTAACTTTGCAGCGTTGCTGGTTTTCCTGTTTTCCATATCCTATGTTTGGCTGGCAGTGGGAGGCAGTGGGCATGAGAGGGAGAAGGCAGGGCTTTAGAGAGAGAAGACAGTTGGCTTGAAAATACTGCTGAAAACCTTGGGGATTGTGGATTTATTTTTCTCTTCTGTTCCACCCTGAAAAGGATGGATAGGGAAAGGTATGCCTGACCCAGGGAAATGGGGATCACGTGATGGGGAGAACAAGGAGAGGGGCTGGCCCACACTTCTGCTCTCACACTGGTTAGCACAGTGCTCCTCGAGCCCTCTCACCCTCTTGTGGTCACATACAGCCCTGAGGGTCCTACATAGATCTACAGGGAGCCTACCACCTCTGACTCTCTTTATGGATGGTTTTCCTGCTCACTTTCGACTTCGCAGACCCCAACCCTCCTCTCTGCCCTGTACTTACCTTAGCCAACCTCCCTGAGTTTCATCCACAGATTCTATGGAACAAGGTTTCTTAATAGTAGCACTATTAACATTTTGGGCTGGATAATTCTATGTTGGGGGGCTGTTATGGGTTGAGTTCTGTCCATCCAAAAAGATATGTTGCAGCCTTAAGTACCTGAGAATGTGACCGCTTTTAGAAATAGTGTTGATGTAGGTGGAATTAGTTAAGATGAGGACAGACTGGAATTGGGTGGGCTTTAATCCACTATGAATCGTGCCCTTATAAAAAGATGGGCGCATAGGACTTCCCTGGTGGTGCAGTGGTTAAGAACCCGCCTGCCAATGCAGGGGACATGGGTTTGAGCCCTGGCCCAGGAAGATCCCACATGCCGCGAAGCAACTAAGCCCATGCGCCACAGCTACTGAGCCTGCACTCTAGAGCCCGTGAGCCACAACTACTGAGCCCGCAAGCCACAACTACTGAAGCCCGTGCGCCTAGAGCCCCTGCTCCACAACAAGAGAAGCCACCGCAATGAGAAGCCCGCGCCTCACAACGAAGAGTAGCCCCCCCTCACCCCAACTAGAGAAAGCCCGCGCCCAGCAACGAAGACCCAACGCAGCCCAAATAAATAAATTTATTTTAAAAAAAAAAAAAAGATGGGCGCATAAACATACAGACACAGACAGGGCTCCGTGTGACATGAAGGCGAAGACTGGAGTGATACAAAGGAATGCCAAAGATTGCCAGCAAACACCAGAAGTCCAGAGAGAGGCTGGGAACAGATTCTTCCTCACAGAAGGAACTAACCCTACCAACACCTTGATCTCAGACTTCTAGCCTCCCGGTCTGTGAGACAATACACTTCTGTTGTTTTAAGCCACCCAGTTTGTGGTACTTTGTTACAGTAGCCCTAGGAAACTAATACAGGGGCTGTTCTGTGTACTGCAGGATGTTTAGCAGAATCCTTGGCCTCTACCCACAGGATGCCAAGAGCAACCCCTTCCCCAGATGTCATAACCAACAATGTCCCCAGACGTTGACAGATGTTCCCTGGAGGGCAAAAATGCCTTCCAGCTGAGAAACACTGTTTTAGATCGTAAAACCATAGAGGAAGCCCCAGTGAGGGAGACCGTACAACCTCCTCGGCTTACAGTGCTTTTCTGATCATCATTCAGATGGCAGAAGCCTTAAGAAATCATCTAATCCTGTCGTTCTCAGAGGACAGGCTTAGGGTAGGTAAAGGGATCTGGGGAAGAAAAGCAGTGCTCAGGCGCTACCCCAGACCGCTCAGATCAGAATGGGAGGGTAAGGGTGTGGGCGAGGAGAGTATCTGGCAACATATATTCTTAAAAGCGCCCTCAGCAGATGTTTTTATAATTGCAGCCACTATCTAAGGTTGAAACCACTCATGTAAGGACTGGGCTCACAGCCTGGGCTGAAATTCTAAGGTGAGAGAAATCTAGTCTTTTGCCCTAAAATGGCTACAGGCTTTGAGTGAATAGTAATGTTCCTTAAGACCAAAACGTTCAATAATAGGGGGATGCTTTACTACACTGTGGTACGACCACATGAGGCCGTCGTTACAATCATGTTTTGAAGACTATTTAGTGATCTGAGGAAGTATTCCTGATGTGAGATTAAATGAACAAGTTAGGATAAATCAGAGTATGGTTCTGACTCCTATCTATCTATCTGTTGGAAAAAACTACTACTGATAATGCTGGCTGCCAGTTTTGGATCCACTTACAAACATTATTACAGTGGTAGACTATGCTATTGTATCATGTTACAGATAAGAAAACTAAGGCTTGGAAAGGTGAAAGAACTTGAGTAAGCTCCCATAGCTAGTAAATGATGAATGCCAATGTGGAATTCACATTTATTTGACTCCAAACAAAACAGTCTTTGCATTCTGCTGTGCTGAATGGAAATTTGCCAAAAAATATTAATAGTTTATATATAATTATCTTTAAGTTATATTAGGGATGATTTTTCTTTTCTACTATTTCCTTGTTTCCAAATGTTCTACGGTGAACATGTATTAATTTTATAGTCAAAAAAAAAGGAAAAATCATTCAAAGTATAAAAATTATATGCAGGGCATTCTTTAGAAATTATGCCAAAAAATAAACAGAATTTTACATTTAAATTTTATATGTTTGCTTCTTTTTGTACGTGTAAGAAGAAAAATGTACAAGCTAACTGTGATTGCCTTGGGAGGGAGGGATTGGGAAGTGGGAGCGGAGGGATAATTATCATTTTTATTTACATATATCTTTGCAACGTTTCACTTGTTATTACAAAAAATAGGAATCGCTTTCAAAATTTGAAAAATACCTAATAAAAGAAATTTTAAAGGAAAACGTAAGGATCTGATATATTTGTGTCAACTGAGTACATCCAGAAATACAAACAACTTTCATTACAAATGTATTTATCTTAGAGACAGATGCATTTCCTAGTTCTGGGAACCTGAAGACACTAATGCTTGACCAACCACTGCAAAATATTCAATCATAAAAAAATGCAAAATCTCTCTGTAGCCCCAATCAGAGATTTCACCTTTCTCAGTTTGGACTTTATGACACTGCTCATCATAGCTCTGAAGAAACATGATTTTGATATGACATATATATGCAAAAAGGATCCACTTAAAAATAATTACCTATGAAATCCTGAAAATTACTTCCCCTGGGCACAATGCAACATCAACCACCCGGGACCCTGAGTTGTCTCCCTCAGCAGTCAAAAATAAGAGACATGTCAAATTTGAAAATACTTAAAAGTGAGGCAGACTCTCAGACAACACTCCCAAGAGCCTCTATCTGGAATGGGGCTATAGGGTTTGGTTGAAAGCCTTCTTTATCACCATCATATAAATATCAAAGCCCTCATGCCCATGGCATGGAGCTGACAGCAGCCAAGAGTGACAGGCAGGGCCCAGTCCTTTGGTACTTATCCGTATGAAACTGACAAGCTGATGTGATTGAAATGCTTAGGGCCCTTTAAATAAAAATCAGCAAAATAAAGATGGAGTGATGCAAAGATCAAAGGAATAACAGGAGAGATCTACTTCTAGAAGAATCACCCTCTGTCTTCCCATCTTGCTGGTACCCTCTGGGACTGGGGTTTCAGTGGCTTTAGAAGGTCTAGGTCACTTATATCTCACCTTCCCCAGCTATACCATTAAGATCATCATCATCATCCAAGAGAAATATGGCTTTTAGCCACAGGGCTGCTCCGGGGCCCACAGGAAGTGACACATACTGCTCTAGGGGCTATATTCCCTGATCAGGCCTCCCTCAAAGCAAGTCAGTCCTAGAAGGGCTGCAGTATTGGGAGGGACCCTCTGTAATGGAAAAGGAAAACCTAGGCCTCGGCAGTGGCCTTGGAGGTCTCTCTACTCATGTTCACTGAAATCAGTGAACATCGCCATGCATCCTGAGGCATCAAAAAAAAAAAAAAAAGGTGAATTGTGTTCAGAATGGTCTGTATATAAGGCATCGAAAGTTTAAACTGTATTTCAAAAAGTTTACCAAAAATAAAGATGAAATCTGAAAAGTTTCAGCATGAAGTGCTTAGGGTGAAGTCTTGTTTTTTTCTGAAATTAAATTATGTAGAACAGTTCATTCTCCAAGGACGAGAAAGAAATGAGGTGTGACAGTAGTACAAAGTGGTGATGTGATGCTGAGGGCACACTGGGTAGCGAGTGATCGGGTAAGATGGACAGGCCTGGAGAAGTTTTCAGAAGGAGGCACATTTTTCAGCCAACTTTAAAAAGTCTAAAATGTGAAGGCAAAGAGGAGGAATATGCCAGGCGAGGGAATGGCTTGGGCAAAGATCCAGATTGGGATGTTGGGAAGATGTGAGGGGTCTTGGCAAGAAACTAAGAGAGGCACAGTCCTGGGGTTTCCTCCTTCAAGTCGGGGCTGGTGATGGAAAGTTTGCTGGGGATGTAAAGCAAAAGTGGCTCTTGCCTCCTCCAGAAGAACAGCCCACCTCTGCTGAAAGAAGCACAGTGCAGGAGTCAGAGAGCTCAGCTCTAGCCCTCACTGTGGGATAAGCCCCAGACAGTGGTCATGTGGTACAGAACAGTGGTGGGGAGGGGTGTGAGGGGGGCAGAAGAGACAGAGGAAGGAGAGCTACACAAAGAATGGGGCCACCTGCATACCTTTCTCAAACAGGGCCAGACTCAGAGGTTTGCTCTAGGATGGAAGAGACACCATATATCCACCAAGGACTGTTTACCACAGACTGTCCGTCAAGACCCAGGGCCCTCTGAGACCTCAGGATCCCCATTTTCAAAGTGGGTACAACATCTGCTTCCTGTTTCCTTTCTTTAGGTGATGGAGTGAAGAGACTCACCCACTGGAGCATTTCCTTGGAGCAGAGATGCTGCGGGAGATCAAAGACTCCCCACAAATGGGCCCCAAGGGAACGGGCAGAATCCAAATAGCTGGAGGTTGGACCATGAGACAGGGAAGGGTCATGAGGCTGAGGCTCACATCCCATCATTCACCTCGTTATCTGGAGCGCTTGAACATTCCTAACTTTTACAGGCCAAGAAGTGTCTTCCATGACCACAGATTACACCCATAATCCTCATAGTCATGAAAACCTTGGCAAGAATCATGAGTTATTCAGCACAAACCCACCCTCAACACGACAAAGGGGAAATTAAGCAATGGGGTTATGTGAATGGAGACATAGTAAGCAGAAGCAAGCTGGCCAGGAGGCGGGGTCTGGCAGGGCATGGATACTTTCACAGAACCCCAAAGAAAGTAGCTGGAAGAGTCACTGTAGGCCCCCGGGGCTCTCTGGAAAGGCTGGCTATGAGCTGTGAGCAGGGCTGCCCTGTTCTCTCTAGGCAGAAGGGCATGTAAGATAAGTGGTCAGAGTGCTCTATGTACAAGGCATCATGCTGTTTCCATTTCCATTTCCAAAATCCACCTCTGACCCCAAAGTCTCACTGATGTACACTTACATAAACATCAGAACAAGGCTCATTAAATCACTAGCTTTAGCTTTAGAATGTGGAAAGTTTCCCGGCTAATCCTACTATGCATGGGAATCTGGCCCTCAAACGGTGTCAGAAGTCTGAAGAGTTCAGTTAAACTCGGAGACTGGTCAGCACATTCTCTCTCTTGGGAAACACCCGGTATGGGGCAACAGCATCAATCTTTTCTATATCTTTAGCTCCTCTTTTCTAAGCATGTTCCAGACATGATCTCATCCACTGTCTCTATATCCCTGGAATACTAATGACAATTTACATCTGCTCTGTGCTCTAGACTTATAGTGCTTTTAAGTACATTATCTCATTTAATGCTTACTTCAACTATGATGGAATAAACATTATTCCCACTTTGCAGATGTAGAAAGGAAGTCTGGTGAGGTTAGGTGACTTGTACATACAGATGGAGTGGCTCTGGGCCTCCTACCCAGGTGTTCCAATCCCTGTATCCTTCCTCTTACTGGATCTTGTTGCCTCCCACAAGGAAAAAGGGAGGGAGACTCTGTAACTCTCATTTTATTGATGGTAAGATTATGGCTTTAATTACTGAAGTGGCCTTCATATGAGGCATAGGGTAAGGAAAGAGAGAATCTAGGAAATTATCAAAATTATTCTCTCTGATAGAGAGAATCTATCAAAGTTATCTGGTACCAAATCATCTGACCACCTGAAGCCATGATAGGATGTAATTACCTGGAGTGAACCTCAAACCTCAACCTTTCTAACCTTATAAATTTGTAAAACTTTTACCAGAGTGACAGCTACAGCAGTTGGGTCAGACCCAAGTTTTGCATCCAAATAACCCTCTCTTCTTTAGCTATATTTTTTTAAGTAAATGAGACTGACCTTGTGAATTCCCGAGACACTAAAGAGTCTATAATTTTAGGCAGAGTCCAAGACTCCTGAAGAAGAAAACTGAAACATGTCTATCACATGGATTTGGAGCTCCCTTTTTAGCCTTATTCACTGCCCCCTTCCCTCGAAGTTATTTTCAAATTCTAGGCATGTGATGGACTAAAGTCCACCAGAGCTATTTCAAACCATACTTGGCATTGTTGAGGCTCAGATATAACATACAAAATAGCCCACAGGGTGAAACACCATGGAGACGTGTAATTACAGCTGAGGTTGCCAATATCTAATGCTATCAGCTCCTAGAATATAGTAGGATAGCTGCACTAGTCTCTACTGAAACCCAAAGGGCAGTCAGTGCCTTGGGCTGGCTGGGCATTTGCCTTGTGTATCCCAAGACAAATAAAGGCACCTATCCTGATGAGGCTTGGATGTCACCTGGTCCCACAGGAGACCACAAGAGCTCAGCTCTCTCTGCCCCAAACCTGGCTGCCTTTCCAGGTGGAATAACTCAGATGTGATGCTTTGTTCCTGTCAGACCTTGGCAGTGGGCTTTTCTCCTGTTAAAAATTTATTCCAAACAAAACTGGTTCATGAAATACCCCCAGCTGCTTATTGGCAGAGAAAAAGGACACATCTGCTTGGTGGGCTGTTCTTGTTGGTGGTGTATGTTTATTTTTTGGTTTGTGTAATATATAGCCTGAAGCCCTTTCACTCAGGACTCTTAGGTGTTGGTTCCTGGTATTCATCACCTGTCCCCACGGCACCTCCACCCACAAGTTCTCAAAAGCCCTTACCCTCATCCCAGACACTCCTGATTTGCGCCCATCACCCCGAATGCCACAGTAAAGGCATACTCGCCTCACGGAGCTCTTAGGGGTCCTAGAAAGCACAGCCCACATGAAACCACACTTGGACCAGAACCAAGTGCTGCATCCTGGACCCTGACTAGAGCCCCTATTTCAGAAAAGGATCTCCCAAGAGAAGATGGGACAGAAATGAAGGAAAGAGGAGGAGGAAAAGAAGAAGGAGAGAAAGGAAGAAGGAATAGGGAGGAGGAGAGAGGCTACAAATGCTACTGTTTTGAAGTACTCTCCACCCACCTACCACCTCCACCATCACCATCTCCAACATCATCTCAGCCAGTTTTAGGGACTCAGAAGGTCCTCACATCCCTCTAATATACATGCACCTGCAATGGGGCACTGGAAAGGCTTGGGAGGGCACTTGTAAATTACCATTCTCTGAAGCTTTCTCTTGGGAAAAGATTCTGAATGCTTGGCTTAAACCCAGCCCTCTGTCTTCAATGCTTATTCTGCTTCTCTTTACCCACTTGTAACTGTACCTGCTTTTAACAGCCTATAATTATAAGTTACTAGAATCCGGGAAAGAGTAAAAAGTCTTAATATTTCACCAGCAAAAAATAAAACAAAAACAAAACCCACTGCAGATATATATCTATTACCATGGATCTATCATTAAGTGAGAAAAGCTGGCAACCAACATACATATACATATAAATAAAGAAATATCTGGAAGAATAAACACCAAACTATTAGCAACTGTTAAGACAGACAACTGAGTGGGTGGATTATTTTTGTTCCTTTTTTGCTCATCTGCACATATATAATGAAAATGTGTTGTTTTGTAATTAGAAATTTTTAAAAAATAAAATAGAAACTTCATTTGGAAAAAAAATCAAAAAGAGAGTTGAATAAGCTCAGTTTTCCCCACTACTCTGAAGGTACGTGAGCTAGAAGCATGGGCTCTGGGGTCAGACTGCGTCCTACACTTGAATGATACTCTCTAGGCCTGATTTTTCATCTGGAAATTGAGGATAATATTAAAATCTACTCCACAGAGTTGTTTCAAGGATTAAATGAGTTATTTCTTACAAAGATATGTATTCAATAAATGGCAGTTATTATTATTGCTTATTCTTACATGTCTACAGCACAGGTTTAAAACCTTGCAAATACTTTTCAAAATGTTTTTATCCAGGAGAAATATTTTCATTGTGGAACTTGCATACATTCCCCCCATATGCAAATCCATCACTTGCTCCCTCTTACTTTCAGCTTAGACAGTGCTGGCTTCCAGGGGCCCACCCTGCGGGCACAGTGTCACAGAAATGAAAGGAAGACAGAAGAGAAAGGAAGTCAATTTGGTTTCTCCTAATCTGGGCAGGTTGACCCGTGTTGAAATTAATTATTGGAAGACATGGTAATACATGGTTTGCTTTCAGAATCAGTACCAGCAGATGAGGAAGCTTTCCTCTGGAACAGCTTTCCTTGTTTCCTTTCTAAACCATGTCAGTGCTCTCTGAGAGTCAGCAACTTTATTCTTCCCAGCGGTGTGTTATTCTCACTGTGCAAGGTGAATATGTTGACACCTTGTGAAACTAGTGGCCACATTCTTGGGACCCCTGTGAGCAGGCCCACTGAATCAGAAAATCCTTTAGAAGGGAGAATGCTCTCACTCAGTGCCCAGACTCTCTCCCCTTCCTTCCCCTTTTCTGAGGCCTTTATGGCAGGTTCAGCTTCAGTCTCATGACAGAAATGGAATCACACGTCTTACCAACAGACTAGTCCTTCATATCAGGTCCCACTGGCAGCTAATCCAGCCCTGCCCTGGTGCTCACATTTGATAATTAGACTTTTATCCCTATCCCTTCCTTACCTGGAACCCTGCCTCTGATTTGCAGCCCAGTAACTGAAGCCTGCTATCTGTTAAGAGTCTTCTCTATGTAAACCACTGATCCTCTTCCTTGCATCTCTGAATACATTGGCTCTTGGATGCCCAGTAGTGGGTATCCCCTACCTACCACCCCAAGGCAGGATGCACCATTACTTTATTGCCTTTCCTTGGTTCTGACTGGTCAGATTGGATGGACCCCTTTCACATGCTTAACCCGAGGGCCAAGCTTAGTTCCTGTAGCTGATCTTTCCACTTGGCACCTGGCCCATCTCAAAGGACAAGCCTACTCTTTCCAACCTAGTTAGGCAGACCACACCATGCTGAGGCTTGAGAGATGACAGCATGGTACTTGATAACCTATCCTGGAAGGGAGTGAGGCTTAGAGGTATCCCATCACCACCACTCCCATGGTCACCACTACTGCCACTGAGGCCACCATTCACCAGGCACCTCCCACGAAACAAATTCTCTATTAGGCACATTATACATATTATTTCTAACCCTCACATCACTCTGTGGGGGAGGTGTCACCATCTCTATTTTAGAGAGGACACTGAGGCTCAGGGAAATTGACTGTCCCTGGGCCCAAGGCCAACAAAAGGAAAGAACAGATTGACTGCAAATGCTACACTTTTCTCCACTATATCATATGTCCAAATAGACGGAAATTGGAATGAGAGGGATGTCTCAAACAGGCTTGTGGAGCTATCAAGAGAGATGTGTTCTGGAAACAAGGAGGTTTCATTAATGGTAGCCTGACCTTAGCAAAAGGTAAAAAGAAAGAGACAAAATAGGACTCCCCTGGTGGTGCAGTGGTTAAGAATCCGCCTGCCAATGCAGGGGGCACACATTCGATCCCTGGTCCGGGAAGATCCCACATGCCGTGGAGCAACTAAGCCTGTGTGCCACAACTACTGAGCCCGTGCTCTACAGCCCGTGAGTCACAACTACTGAAGACCGTGTGCCTAGAGCCCGTGCTCCGCAACAAGAGAAGCCACCGCAATGAGAAGCCCGCACACCACAACGAAGAGTAGCCCCTGCTCGCCGCAACCAGAGAAAGCCCATGTGCAGCAACCAAAGCCCATGTGCAGCAACCAAGACCCAATGCAGCCAAAAATAAATTAATTAATTAAAAAAAAAAGAAAGACAAAATAATATTCTGGGCTAGGCCAAGTATAGTCCACTTTGTGCTAGAAAATGGAAATGAAGACTCAGGCTAGATACTGGCCAAGTTAATTGTTAAACAGGACAAGCGCCAGCAGAGAACAGAGCCAGCTGTCACCAATAGTGGGTACACGTGTTTCAGATAAGGTAGAGGATGGGTAGAGAAAGATGAAAGGCAGTCGTGGGACGCCTAGAGCCCTGAGGTCACACAGAGCTTTTAGATGAAGAAGATGTCATAGAGGGTCATGAAGGTGACCCTGGAGTCCAAGGGAATTATGAGGCACAAGGAGGGAAAGACTGTCACTCTGCAGTCCTGTGGCCACAGTGCTAACACATGGTTGTCTGAGGGGTTACCTGGATCCACACATAGAAAGAGGATTAGGAACTGGTTCTGGGGTGAAACTGAGGACACTGCCAGGCCCAATCCCAGAGACATCCAAAGCTTTTGTGGATCAAGAGACTCTGTGGCAAAGGAGTTGAGAGCCTGGGCTCTGGAGCCAGACTACTGGGTTTGAATCCCAGTTCCACCCCTTACTAGCTTTGCCAACTTGAGCTATTATTTCACCTCTTTGCCTCCGACTCCTTATCTGTAAGTTGGAATATCAATACCTAACGGGATGTTATGAGAATGAAGCGAACCGTGCCTGGCACATAGAAAGTCCTCAGTAAGTGTTACTGTTATTATCATTACTGCTGTTGTTATTAGGATCTCCTCAACAGGGAGAAGGAAAACGTGTCTATCAGTGAACACGACAGACTGAATAAAATGTATGACTAGGGTTGTCTTGGACTCAAATCAATATACTTAACATAAAATCGGTATACTTCTTTTGTCTAATTTACCTTTTCTTTTGCTGTTGCCTTTAAGATACCCTTGAAAAGAACCAATCTTATTCATCTCCAACACAGGAGAATTTTTGAAAGGGAAAAAGAACTTTGTCACAGTTCAACTAACAGAGGGGGAGGGTTAAAGCCTCCCTAGCAGTCAGGCACGGTGTGATGGTAACTATCTCAGCCAGAAAATCATGGAAACTTAGTGAGGCTGGGGAAATGAACTGAGTAAGGATTACCATGCCCTCTTGTCAAAACTGGTTTCCTATGAAACCAATTTACAGGAAATAATTTCATCTGAAAAAATGTTTTAGGTTTCTTTGTTTTTTTCAGTTAAAAAAATATGGAAGAGTCCAAAGAACTCACTCAAAATTTGGCTCCAAAGACGCTTCTTCCTGGACCGGGGCTGTCCATGCTAACTCCAGCTCAGGGCAATCCTACAAATTCTATGACGATGGCTCTCGGTTAGGTCCCAGGTTATATGTTCCTGGGGCCTGTGTTTTTATGAATATTCATCTAATCTGCCTCTCTTCCATTTATCATTCTTAGAGTTGGAAAGGACCTTAGACATCACCTGGCCTGATATCCACCCACCAAAGGAATGAATGCCATTCATTCCTTTAACTTTTCAAGCACTGATTGCATGCTAGGCTCACCATGCTAGACACTGGGATAAAAAGGCTAATAAACTAAAATCCCTGCTCTAAGGAAGGTCATAGCTGGGGAGTGAGGCCATCATAAAATTGATTATGGCACTGCATGATAACTACCATGATAGGGATGTGGCCAGAAAAAGTGGATGCCTTAGAAAAGGGGTATTCAATCCAAGCCATGGAGGCCGCTGAAGGCTTCCTGAAGAGGCGATACTTGCGATGAGTGTTCAAAGATGCACAGAAGTTGGTCGGGGTAGTCAAAGTTAAAGAGCTGGGAAGGATTGAAGAGGAGACAGCACCGAGACTTGAGAGCATGACATGTTCAGGTAAACTCTGGGAGACAGGACTATCGAGTGGGGTAGAGGGAGCACAGGAGGGATAAAAGGTAAAACCAGAGAAGTCAGCAGCCAGGTCATTAAAGGTTTATAATTTCAAGAGTTTGACCTTTATCCCAATGGGACAACACCTATGAGTTCCATAACAAATGGAGTAGCATGATGAGATGTGCATCTTAGGAAAACCACTCTGGTAGCAATTTGGGCATGGATTTAAGGAGACCATGACTAGAGTCAGGGAAAACAGGAGGATACTGCAATAATCCAATCAAGAGATAATGAGACTCTGCTCTAGGGCAGTGGCAATGAAGATGAGAGGAAAGGGACATATTGAAGACAGAATCGGTAGGACTTTGTGAAGGGCTCATGAGGGGTGAGAGTTAAGAATGACTCCCAAGTTTCTGGTTGGTGCTCTTCACCAGCACGGGGAATACAGGGGGAAGAGCACACCTGGAAGGGGCAGGAGATGATCAAATAAATTTTGGACACATTGGGTTTGAGAACCCTCTGAAAAGTCAAAGTGGAAGTGTCCAGAAAGCCAGTGTGTTTTCGAACAGGAAGCACAGGGGTAAGATCAGAGATGAGACACAGATTTAGAAGCCATCAGGGTAGGGGGGCAGCTGAGGGTGGGAAAGAGTATAAAATCATGCAGTGTAAAATCATAAAATGAGAAGAGAAGGTCTGAGGAACAAATTCTGGGGGAAAAGGAGAAGAGTCTAAGAAGGAACAGTCAGAAAGACATAAAGAAACCAAGAGAGCCAGGTGTCATGGCAGGCTGAGGACAAGTGAATTTAAAAAGGAGGAAGTGGTTGACAGGGTCAAATGCTTCAGGAAGACTAATTAGTATCTGAAAAGTATGCTTTGCATTTAACAAACAAAAAGAAACATTCAGGTGGAGACTTTGGTAAGATTAACCTCTGTTGGCCAGAGAGAATACAAGCCCAATGGCAGAGGTCAAAGGGCATCTAGGAAGTAAGGAAATAAGGGCAGATGCAAATATAAACTGTTCTCTCAAGAACTTGGGCTTTCAAGGGGAGGAGAAACAGGGTCCAGAAAAGGTAGTCTTGGTTTCTTTTCATTTATTTGTTTGTTTTTAGCTTTTTACATATCCTAGGGAAAAAAGGGTTGCCTCTGCTGGAAAACCTCCCATGATGAGAAGCACAGTACATCACAAGATATTTCATTCTGGTTTTGGACAGCTCATAAAAAAGCAACCGCGTGTTAGAAACGGTATGTGAATTATGCCAAAATTAGCTTCACTATACCTTCCACCCTATCTCTTCTATAGGAACCTTTCAACTATCAAACCCACCTCCCCTTGCATAAAAAAAATTATTTACTCAGAATTGGACATATCCAGTTACTTCAACTTCACTATCTCGGCAGCCTTCCAATAATTACAGCATAGTTTGTCAATATCCTTTTGAAAATACATTTTCTAGAATTAGACACAGTATTCTATATGTGATCTAAACAGTATATAGAGAAAGCCTTATTTCTCTGGTTTAGAGATTATATTTTAATTTGCATCATCACTCAAAAGTCTTTACTATTCTCTTTTGTTCTAAGAGCAATGTCTAAACCCTTTTATCTAAAAGTCAAGGTTCGAGAGAGAGTCCAGACATAATCTATACTCTTTTGGGCTTTTCTACAATGATCCGCTCTCTACATTGCAGAACACTTTGCTTTCATCAACTTATTGATGTTTTATTTATGGTGTCACAGAATTTACAGGAGATGCCAGGAAATTTGAGGGCTCTCATAACCACCATAGTTTTCCTTGAGCCAGAACTGAAATTATATCAGAATTTCCCATATCCTCCATCTGATGGAGGATATTATGGTCCTCTCCAGTCACAATCATGGCTTTTTGTTTGCTTTCCATTAATCTCTGTTATGTCTCCATATTGTTTATTACCCTCGGGTTTGTAGATCTCATATGGATGAGAACCTTTCTTATGTATCCTCACCCCTCTCATTCAATGAGTCCTTTAAACAGACAATCTTCTTCAATTGCCATTTTTTACTTACGAGCTCAATACCTTAAAATCTCAGGAATATTTATATTTATCTTCTTGTGTTAAAGTTTAAGTACCTTACTTGTTACACATGCCTTTTGTTGATATATAGATAAGGCTATAAATATTGTTTGCAATCTGTATTCTTGGTATTTTTCTTTAACCTAAGTTGACCTAAGGGCATTTCCTTCAGAATATGTTTCTTTCTGTGTCACCCGTGGGCCTCACACGTCTGCTTTTGGCTTTACTGGGGTAATTTTCTCCCTCTACTTCAAAATTTGCTTAAATCCTTCTAGACAGATCAACAAGGTTTTCTGCCAAAGCACATCCTTCCCAATCTTTACAAGATGCACTCTGCCCCTTGCCAGAAGTCCATCATCCTGGCTCCGTAGGATATAGTCCAGAAGACTTTTTAAAACACCATCTACACAAGTAGCCATTCGTTTCTCAGCCTCCCTTCTTTTCCACAGTCACTGCCATCACACGGAACAAGAGACAAATACACCACCTGTGCTTTCGAATCTTTCAGTGTGCTACCCAGAACTTTAAAGTCGTGAGGACTACAGTCCCAGTTTCTTCTGAGTTTGCCATTTGTTCCACACAGGAAGCAACAAAAGTGGGGGGACAATTCATAGCCTTGATAAGAAGTTCTTGGCAGGCTTTCTATAATATCTTGGATATTGGCTCCGACCCCTTCTCAATTTTCCACATCAAGTGTATACAACATGACCTTCAAAACCCTTGTTTGGGAATTAACCACCATATAAAACATCTTTCTTCTTCCTGACAGTGGTCACGAGACCCCTCTCATCAGCTCATGCCAGTAACTTCTCCCTAGTGCTTTGTGGAAGGAATGTCTTGAGTCTACCCCAACGGGAAGAGTGCCAGACAAGATCCAAAGGGTGAGACTGTCTTTCATTTCTCTGCCATTTCACATTCTTCCACTTGCCCACTTCATGACATTAATTTATCAGCATTTTCCTGGCTTTCTTTCTATCTTTTTTCATCCTGTCTAAGAACCTTTCATCAACTCTAAGAAACTGGGGAGGGTAGAAGACACAAGAGGGAGGAGATATGGGGATGTATGTATATGTATAGCTGATTCACTATTATACAGCAGCAACCAGCACACCATTGTAAAGCAATTATACTCCAATAAAGATATTTAAAAAATTAAAAAATAAAAAATAGAATGTGAAAAAAGAAACTGGAGTGTGGAAAAGTACCTGTTTAATCTCTCCCCCCTCTCCCTTCTGCTTGCATTTGCAGCTGCTATACTTGGTCACCATCTCAGGCGTGAAAAGAAAGATGGAACTTACTCCAAAGGTCACTACACTACCGCAAGGCATGTGTTTTTTTTTGGATCACCAAATGAACTAAGGGTTTATCTTGGTTTCACTAGATGCACTCCTTGAAAACCTTAAAAGAGTAAAGATTATGTCTCCTCTCTTATTGTGGGACTTCTCAGAGGTTTAGAATACTCTGGCTGCATGTTTTTCATTAGACTGTGAGTTCCTCAAGACAGAAACTGTGCATCTCTTTCATTTTCCACGGTGCCCAACACAGAGGCTTGATGGGACATGGAAACTGAATGAACTGCCCAACACTGTGGGCAGAGGCTTTCCATCTCTATGGATTACCCTATTCTAGTCACCCTTAGTACTCTGGTACGTTAGCTGATTACACTTTGAATATCCTTAATGGGCAAGGTCACTGATGGGTCCACTAAAATGTTTCCCTTCCATTTTTGCCTATTTTGTCCCCAAGGCTCAGAATGAGTTTTTTTTTTTTTTTTAATGTATTGTATTCAAGTTTGAAGAAAAAGCAAGGGTCAGCTAGAGAAATAACTCGAGATTATTGAAGTACTTAATTGTGCCCGTGTCTTTATATTTCTTTAAATCTTTCTCTGAATGGTCTGTTCTTTCCAAAACGTTACACTGATGCTTCGCTGCTTAAATGTGACTTGGTGCTTTGAGATTTTAAATTACATATATTTGAATGCAAATGCTTGCTCTTTTGACTAAACTAGCTTACAGAGAGTCTGGCCTTTCAGATAATGAGGTCATAAAGCAGACCACTAACAGCAGGCACGGCTGCTCTCTAAACCACAGGCACTTGAGTACTTCCCTACTGAGTCACAGCAAATATCTCAGGACAAAATGTCAGTACCACTGCCCACTCTACCTCTTGGGCAGATATGGATGCATCTATCCCCTGAAAGCTATGCTCTTACGGGTAGCAATTCCATCCCTATGCCTGTTCATACTCCCAATGACAGCTAACATGCAACACACACACACACACACACACACACACACACACTATACATATATTATATATAATATATATACATGTATGTATGTATGTATATATAAGTAATAAGTGCTTTTAAAAAATCTGATTTACGCTATGGCCTGAGTCATTTGATGAGTTTATAGGGAACTCGAGTCAAGTATCTATCTGGAGCAGGAGAGGTTCCCACTGGTCCCCAGCACTTCTGTTTGAGCATGGACAATCTCAGCAGCTTAGACTGGAAAGACCTGCATAGACAGCCCCTTGGTGCATCCCCTGGCCCTGGTCCCTCACCACCTGCCTGTCAGGCTGTCATGACTGAGGCTCCTTTCCTCACGCAGCTCGGCTTCTACGTAGGCTATTCAAAGAGTGCCATCTGCAGGATGAAGGGAGGATCATAAATATTTATTCATTTCCTTCAAATGATAGTTGAAGAATTTAAAATGTGTTCAAGAGCTAATCAACACAAGATTTAAGTTAAAGTTTAATGACAGATAATGAAATGCTACATTCATTCTTCACAGGTATCATTTGTATTTATTTTAATGACTGCCTTAAATGTCTTTACTCCAAAGAGTAACCAATGGTGAGAATCAGAGGTGCCCCCACTATCCCAAGAGTGGAGAGGTGTTCGTTCAGGGCCTTTATGCTGCCCCTGGACCCCTCCCCATGGGTAGCCATTTCTCTGCTCTTCCCTGCAGAAGGGCACATGTCCAGTGGTGACAGATGAAACAGCTCTCTTCCTTCTTTGACTCAAGATAATTTTAAAAATCTGAATGCAGAGAATGGGAGCTCAGAGTTCCCTTGTCATACCAGCCTCAGGTCAAAGAATCATAAGATCACAAAGCTGAAAGAGGCTTCTTCACTGGATCACGACCCTGTGTAGTGCTGCTGACCAGCGGCCGCCAGTCTCCTCCTTCACCCCATGCGTGATGCCCCTCCTGCCCGTATCTCATAAGCAGCAGCCCACAACAACCAGGAACAGGTTTCTCATTCTTTCATTGTGCGTCACTGATCTCTGACGAACTCAAGAATTATCCAATTCCTGACTAAATTCACTTCTCTCCCCCCAGCAGCCCTCACCTAGTGAGGAGAGAAGCAAGAAAAGGAGCACCCTTTCCTGCCTGGGTTGCCCCCTTTCTCAGTACCTGAGCGTGATGGTCACGCTGCACAGAAAAAAGCACAGCTGAGGCAGGTGGCTGCTGACCACCCACCTGCCTTGGCCATGGTTGGAGGTGGTTTTCCTATGTGGACTACCAATTCCAGGATGCTGGGCAGCTCCACTGCCCACACCCTTCCCCAGAATAGGGATGAGGGAACAAGACAGGATTCATTTCCAGACTACAAGACCCATCTCTAGAGGCTATTTACAGGAGAATGATGCAGTGATCTCATGGCCCTTCACGGAGGTGTTCCCTTCGTGGTCCGCATCCTCCGAAAACCTCCTAAAAGCAGGAGTCTTTTGGAAGGTACACTCTCTCTTCTCTCTTGTAAAGACACAGTCTTATCAGGAAGCAGAGGCAGAGACAAGTGGATTATATCAAAAGATTACTCGTTGGCAGGACCAGGGAAAATAATGCCTGTGACAGGGGAAGCCTCCCCTACCCCATTCCTGCTCTTTGCCCTGTACTTTCTTTTTTTTTTTTTGCGGTACGCAGGCCTCTCACTGTTGTGGCCTCTCCTGTTGCGGAGCACAGGCTCCGGACGCGCAGGCTCAGCGGCCATGGCTCACGGGCCCAGCCGCTCCGTGGCATGTGGGATCTTCCCGGACCGGGGCACGAACCCGTGTCCCCTGCATCGGCAGGCAGACTCTCAACAACTGCGCCACCAGGGAAGCCCTGCCCTGTACTTTCCACGAGGACACTGGCAATGAATTTTACACCCAATTCCTCCACCTCAGTAAAGAGGGACGGCATGGGGTTAGGGTGAGAACATGAGTCTGGACTCACACCTGGGTTGAAATCCCCACAGAACCACCGACAAGCTAGATGACAAAGGCACCGCAGGACTTTCTGATCCTTTAGTGTCGTCTTCTATAAAACAAGGCTGATACTGTCTATCGTTCAGGGTTGGTGGGAGATAAAACACTTAATAGGCCCATAAGCTCTCAAAAATGTGTCAATTCTTTCTTTAGTATGAATTTAAGTTAATGTGTCTCTGGCACTACCTGAAAGGCACTGTCCCATGGGAAGGGCATATCAGGCACCAGCGAGACGGTGGAGGAGCAACTGGGAGAAATGAGGTTGAGGTTGGGGAGGCCACGAGGCTTGTTTGGTTGTAACAACACACAAAAACGACAGCCCCCTCATGGGCCTGTGACCACAGCTGGCATTGCCTATGAGGCCACAGCAGTAAGAGAGCAAGGAGGAGTGGGCTGGATCAGGGCAGTGGGTGGCTCTGGGGATGTCCTCCCCAGGTGAGGAGGGCTGAACCACAGGACAGCCAGAAGGCAGGGGCACCAAAGCTATGGAATGGCTCTAGTCCAACAGATGGTCCCAGGTACCACAATGCCCACTCTCAGCAGGCAGGGAGCCTGGATGACCCTCTCCCATCCTATGCCCCCTAACAGACTGGACAGGCACCAGAATGCCTGGCCACCCAGATATTTTGGGTCTGTAATACATCTTGTCCACTAGAGGCACATTGGGCCTGTGTCTGTATCATGCTGGCACAGTCCAGCTCATGCTGTAAAAGATCCTTGTGTGGCTATGAGGCTGTTTTTTGTTCTTGTGGTGGTGGTACTGGTGGTCGTGGTAAAATAAACGTAACAGAAAACTTAAAAGTTCAGGGGCACTGAGTCACCCTGTTGTGCAACCATCACCACCATCCATCTCCAAAACTCTCTACCTTGCAAAACTGAAACCCTGCACCCACTAAATAATAACTCCCCATCAGCACTTGGCAACCACCCTTCTACCTTCTATCTCCATAAATTTGACTATTTTAGGTACTTCATATAAGTGGACTCATACGATATTTGTCCTTTGGTGACTGACATTTCACATAGCATAGTATCTTCAAGGTTCATCCAAGCTGTAGCATGTGTCATACTTCCTTACTTTTTAAGACCAAATAATATTCCACTATATGTATATACAATATATATATATATTTATTTTTCTCCTGCGGTACGCGGGCCTCTCACCACCGCGGCCTCTCCCGTTGCGGAGCACAGGCTCCAGACGCGCAGGCCCAGCGGCCATGGCCCACGGGCCCAGCCGCTCCGCGGCACGTGGGACCCTCCCGGACCAGGGCACGAACCCGCGTCCCCTGCATCAGCAGGCGGACTCCCAACCACCGCGCCACCAGGGAAGCCCTGTATATACAATATTTGGTTTATCTATTCATCTGTCGATGGACACTTAGGTTGCTTCCACCTTTTGGTTACTGTGAAAAATGCTGCTTGAACATGGGTGTACAAATATCTTTTCACATCCTTGCTCTTAATTCTTTTGGGTATATACTCAGAAGTGGGATTGCTGAAACATATGGTAATTCTATGCTTAATTTTTTGAGGAACTGCCATACTGTTTTTTTGTTTGTTTGTTTTTGCGGTACGCGGGCCTCCCACTGCTGTGGCCTCTCCTGGTGGGGAGCACAGGCTCCGGACGTGCAGGCTCAGTGGCCATGGCTCACAGGCCCAGCCGCTCTGCGGCATGTGGGATCTTCCCGGACCGGGGCACGAACCCGCATCCCCTGCATCGGCAGGCAGACTCTCAACCACTGCGCCACCAGGGAAGCCCTGCCATACAGTTTTTAACAGTGGTCGCACCATTTTACATTCCAACCAACAGTGCACAGAGGTTTTCTATGAGGTTTTCTTTATCCCATAGGTTGGGTCTCATCTACCTGCCTCCGCAGGTTTAGGTCGCTGCTGACACGGTCTCTCTGGCTCCGTCAGGCCTCTCACCCTCCAGCATCCCTTGCAGCTCCCCTAGGTCCACTCCCACTACTTCCTGTCCACCAGCAGATTCCTTTGGCTCTTGGCAGGCCCTCTCCTTTCACACCCACAGCTCACATCTGTCTGGGGCTGGTCACCTCCCCGGGTGAGGTTGGGGCTCTGGACAATGCCCAGCAGGACTCCCCCACTGAGGGCTGCCTGTGTAATGGAATCAGAGCCAGCCCTGGCTAAAGCCGTGATGTGGCAAACTCTAGCTTTGTCACCCTCGCTACTCTGGCAGCAACCACCTCTCCATCCCTTAGTGATACCTTTCCCAGCTGCCCCTTCCCTGCCTTACTCATTCTACTGCAACTGATCACAGTTGACAAAATACTAATTTACCACTCACCTAGTGATCCTAGAGCAGACAAGGGTCTCCTTGCATCAGGCGGGAAGGCAGCCCAGAAGCCATGGGCTATCCACCCAACGTGCCCCACCAAACACCAAAGCCACAGCCCTGGTCTCCCTCACCACTCCACACACGCATACAACCATACACAGCATCTCACCTGAGCCACCTCTTCAAAGTCATCGTGCCTCTTCTGCAGGGCCCGGGCTCGATGCAAAGACTTCCCGACCCCTGTGTGCTTGCTGAGAAAGGCCTCGCCGTGGTTTTCAATCCAGTCTAACACCTAGTCAGAGAAGGAAGACAGAAACAATGACTTCTTGGCAAAAGACACGTGACAACATGTGTGACTGCTAGGCTATTAGACTCATCGCCCGTCCCAATCAGAAAGCAGCAGTCCAGGTGTAAATGTTCAATCCACGGTGGACACAGGGATTTCATTACTGTCATTGGCAATACAACAATCCCACCCTTAACTAAGTTCAGCTCTTCCTCTTTGATCTCCAGAATATCCCCTCATCACTTTCTCAGTTTTCTCAGCCTTAATTAGCCCATTATTTTAAACAAGTTACACAGACCGCCAGGCACAGTTTAACCCTCTCACTACTTTGACTCCAACCATATAAAGTCAGACACATTTGCAGGAAATTAAGCAGTGTCAGGTCAGGGCAGTTCCTTGGCACTCACTCCACCATAAAAATGCTCATGGCAGTGGCATCAAGTCATGGGGATCCCACCTCATTGTTCTCCTGGGACTCCCTTCCTAATCTTGGGAGCAAAGTCCAGAGTAGTCAGTCCCTAACTGGAGCTACGCTCAAGAGAGTTGATCACCAGGACAACTGCCCTCTCTGGCTTCTTTCCACCTTTCTCCTCCAATCAACATCAACCAACCAACCAACCAACCAACAAAATAAAGTAAGGTCTTTAGTATCTATGATGCTCTTGGGTAGCAGTAGAGACTCCATGTTCTCCAGGCTTAAGGGCTAGTGATTTGGCCTCAAGACATTTTCCTTGGAGTTGTGAGAAGCTAGAAAACAGGTGGCTGGAGCAGTAGAGGGATGAGTGAGGCGATGCTTAGGTGAGAAAATATGTTGTCCTGAGGGGTATTTGACGGGGGAGTGGAAAGCCCTTAGTAAAAGCCTTGAAATGTAGGGAGGATCAAAGCCTTTAGCCCATTTTGCATTTGTCCACATAACCCAACAAAAATGTGTGCCTCCAGGGAGAAGGGAAGCGGTTCATTTGGGCCCTGAGGAGTTGGCACTCACTAAATCAGATGGCTACAACTGAATCAGAATTACAGCACAGACACACCTGTTGCAGATCCTGCCAAGACTCAACTAAGCCCACTCTATTCCTACTATAGTAAACGTCAACTAAACATTTGATTAATGAGGTACTAGCTTTCTCAGACTGTAGAATGACTTTTGGGAAAATGATTTTCTTGAACTAGCCCTGTTTAAAGGGCACTTTCTTTCTGTTTTTTTTCTACAGATTTGCCCTGTGGCAAGCAGAGAGACCAAATCATTGCCTGGACTGCAGACAAGAGAGTTCTGTTTCTATGGAATTTAGCCTTTGGCGTCACTTCCTCTGACATTTGAGATAAATTTATGCCTGCAATTGTAAAAAGTATGGAAGCTTTCAAAGTCTTAGGTGGCAGTATCATAAAGCCATACCAAGATGGTATTGGTTAGAGAAATGCACATATGAATATAAAAATGAGGTTTAACAAAAATGCACGGTACAAAGCCAGGTCAGGTAACTGTCCACTAAAATGAAGAAAAAAAGAAGGCTTTTGCAAAAATGACTTTATCTAAACATTAGTGTAAAGATTTTAAGCACTTTAGCATCAAGGATTTACTATATAACACATGGAGCTATATTCAATATCTTGTAATAACCAGTAATGGAAAATAATCTGAAAAAATATATATAACTGAATCACTTTGCTGTACACCTGAAACTAACACAATATTATAAATCAACTATACTTCAATTTTAAAAAGGTTTTAAACACTTTAACAAATTCTGGCAATATTTTTTTAATATTCTGGAGGCACATCTGTAAAAAGAAATTACAATAGTAAATGAACTGAATTTTTACCTTTTGCAAACTCTGAAAGGCAGCACTGAAAGGAAGTTTAGATATTCTTTTCTTAGAATAAAGAAGAGCCTACTTTTCTCTTGAGTTACTTATGGTGATATTTCAGCAACAAAAGTCAGGAGAGTGCATTTTTACTTGATTTGCCACAATTTGATCCCATTCTATACCGCACAAGGATGATGGGTGTCAGCATGCAAGGTCAAAGACAAACATTTCTAGTCACAAGTTTCTCATACATTGTGTACCATGGATAGCGTAGTTTTATAATTTTTATGCATATTTAAACTTTTATTAATCCCCTTTTGAGAATGAACTGAAGGTTGGAGATAATTTTTATATACAAAGGAGCCGTCTTATAGCTTTTCATGAGTGCTTTGGAATTTATGACGTATTTTCAGGTTACAATTTTTTAAAAAAATTTTGTTTTGAGCAGTTAAGTGTGACTTGCTTGTCTGGCACTTTTTTTCATGAATTTTATTTTATTCATTTTCATTTTTAATCTCTAGCTTTCATAAATATTCTAAATAATATTCTAAAGCAAATTGGTTAGAGACAAATGTTTTTCATCTACTAGTTCACAAATGGTTAGCTTTTATACTCCCTGGGGGTGCTTTCACAACTTTTAAACTTTTTAAAAAAAGCAATTTGTTTCCTGTTTATTTTGCTTTCTTTAAAATGTCCATTAGTTTTCAGTTAGTGACACTTAGTTTACTTAATCAGCTCTACCATAACCACTTAAAAATCTATTTCATATTTGAGAGGCTTTTACTTAGTTTAAACATAACTTTGCTCTGTGACGTTACATTGCCTCCATTTAGTACAGCTGCTGCCATTAGAACTGGAGCTGTGCGGAAAACACATGCAACCTCAATGCCGGGTCAGGGACTGCAGGGAAATCAATTTAACAAAACAAAAGCAAATGATTTAGGACGTGAACAAGACTACTTTAGTAATATATAGAGACGGAAAAAGCATCTGAGGACAGAGAAACAGAATCAATATATGATGCACTGTTCAAAATGTTGATTTCTGACAATTTTGTTTCAGAGAGTTCTTTTAGAGCCAGCATGGCCTGGTACAAATACTTAGGCCATATGTTCTCTTGACCTTTGATTTCATGGTTCCCAACTCTGGGAACACAATCCAGCTTCCTACGTGGACTGCACAGCAGAGAAAGGTGCTTCTGAACAGACACCGGTGGTTTCTAACGATTATGTGACACACCGTAAATTAATGTGCAGCATTGGAAGTCTGGTGCGTCCCAGAATCTGAACATCACTGGTTGAAGAATAAATTGAGTTTCTAGCCTTACCCTGGACCCTATCAAGGTGTGAGCACCCATCAAGGTACCCCTTATTAGTTGGTCCCTATGTAATTTCTCTCATCTAAAAGATCTTATTTAAAATAGTCAATTATCAGTTGTAGTTAGGAGAGTACAGGATGATAGTTAATCATACCTATTGATGGCTTTGAATTGGTATTGAAGTGTTTCCAACAATAGGAGGTTTTTTCCTTTTGTTTTTGTCTGAAGGAAGAGTCTTCAGGATGCAGAGAAGCACATGTGGGCTACGACTATTCACATATTCAAATAGATATTTATTATTAGCCTCATGGTGGCCTAGCGCCAGGCACTAGGACAGCCCAGCATGCAGGATTAAACAAGGCAGGCTCGGCCCTGACTCCAGGAACTCAGTCTAGGTGGGTAACGAGATCACAATTCATCATTAATTGCAAGGGTGAAAAGTGCCAACGGTCAGCGAAGTCCACTCTGAAGAAGTGAGGCCTGAGAAACAGTAGGATTTAACCAAATTAGGAATTGAAAAGATCAGCATGGTTTGAGTAGGTGTAAGTAGGAAATGCGCCCCGAGGCGGCAGGCACCAGGTAGAGCTGAGCCCTGGTGTGCTGAGTCTGACTGCAGCGTTAGCCTAAGAGCCACTGAAGGGCTGAAGGAGGAGAAAGACACCATCAGATCTGCATTTAAAAATTATTGCTCTGACTGCTTTGTGGAGAATCAGTTGTTGGAAGACAGGAACAGAGGTAGGAAAACAGGAGGTTCCTGCGGAAATCCTGACAAGAGGCGATGGTAGCTCAGGCGAGGCCAGTGGCAGTGTCCGTGGAGAGACAGGTTTCAGTAATATTTAGGGGAGAGAACAGCCAGGATTATGGTGATGGGGCCTGGGGGTGACGCAGAAGCAGGTGGAAGCCTGACCCCCAGGAAGAGGAACTTGTCACTGGTACAGAAGCAAGTGAGTCACAAGGGATAGCACAAAGATGACAGATTTTTTGGTTAAGTTTTCTTTCAATTTTCATACTCACGCTCTGTTTTTTTTTTGTTGTTGTTGTTATTTTGTTTTTTGGGGTTTTTTTTGCGGTACGTGGGCCTCTCACTGCTGTGGCCTCTCCCGTTGCGGAGCACAGGCTCCGGACGTGCAGGCTCAGCGGCCATGGCTCACGGGCCCAGCCGCTCCGCTGCATGTGGGATCTTCCCGGACCGGGGCACGAACCCGTGTCCCCTGCATCGGCAGGCGGACTCTCAACCACTGCGCCACCAGGGAAGCCCCACGCTCTGGTTTTGATAAATGACAGGTGTGCCTCTGCACCTGAGTGGGAAGCAGCACCCAGTGATAGTTGTCAATCTCATTCTGGCAAGATGTGCCTTTAATTTCAAAGGAGTTATTTTATACACTAAGGTTTAAAAATAAATTATGAATTTCTAATATGGCCAGATCCTAATGATAAAAAAAAAGTGAGGGACACAAAATCTACCTGAAGAGTATAAATTAGGCTTACATGGAGTTAAACCTTGCATTCTTGAAGGCATTTCACTGGGGTATAGTTTTTGAGGGGCCCCTTAACCTGACATGCAAAGTCCTCTGCGACAGGTCCACCTCTCCCAACCCCACCTCCAATGAGTTCCTGCCCCACCTCTCAACACCCCCAAAAACTGCTTCTCACCTCCTGAGTTTTGTTCTTGCTATTTTTCACTTCACTTGAAATGTCCATCTCTTTTTTCTCCCTATATCCACTTCCCGGGCTCCTTCTTACTCATCTTTTAAGTGCCACCTCAAACTCTAGTTTTGGAAAGCCTTTACTCTTTAACAATCTACTCAGGCTGGGGTGGTGTCACTCTTCTCTGTTCTGTTCAAACCACGATTATTGCCCACAGGCTGGTCTCTCCCACTAGACTCTGACCTCCCTGTGATTCCTGGACACAGCATGGTACTCAGCACAGAGGGGTTTGCGTGAGATATGTTGAACTCAACTCAAAACTCATTGTCCCAACACACAACTTTGGGGTGAATGTCTCCAGCTCCGTACACCCTAGATAGGTAACTGTTAGTACCTCTCACAGCCTGCATTCAAAGTTCTCCCTTTGTGTGTATCCACCCTTTCTCCACTGCCCCACTTGGTAGGTAGGTAGCTCCCGAAGAAGTATGGGGTTTTCACCACTGTATCCTGCCCTTTCATCCCTCGCCTGCCCCCAGTCTCCCCATCAGCACCGCACACTCAGAAGATACTCAATGAATGTTTATAGCCATGAGTTGTCAAGTGCAAATACGGCTGCCTACTGTCTTGGGAGAAGCTGTGCCAGCGCATTCAGCAGGAGGCCTGATCTTTGCCCCATCACTGGAAACAACAGCCCTGGTCAGCCTGGGACTCCTCCCCACGAAGGCAGGCAGGCAGTCTTGCAAACAACGTGTAAAGCTCTTTCTCCTCTCTCATGCCCCAACTTTTCAACCGGAATTAGTCCTTTCCCAGAACAGCCTTTTCCAAGAGAGATACTCACATCCTGAACCGGATCTGGGAGCCAATCTAACAGCCATTATGCATAATTCCCTAATCACTCCCTTTCTTCCTCATCTAATTGTGTTTATTCCAACCAGCATACAATCAAGACAGAGTACTTTTCAGGGGAGGAGACAGTCCTTTCTAGCTGCTAAGGAGAAGAGAAAAGTCCTTTTGAAGAGAACTATTGATATTTTCTGAACAGTGGCCATGAATACAACCGAGTTAATGGGAGAAAATCAAGGGCCTAGCTGCTTTCTGTCCCAGGACTCTGATTTTTTGGATTCTTCTAACATGATAGAATCTTAATGTTGGAGAAGACCTCAAGGATCTCCCAGCCCAGTGCAGGAGGCCCCTGCATTTAGAGGCAACCACCTTTGCACAAAGTTTTAAGTTGGTGTCTAAGCTCTGTTAATATGTAAGTGCTTTAGGTTCCTAAAGCATAATTAAAATGTAGTACCATCATGATCATTCTAAATGAAAGACAGCACAACTTACAGAGGAACCTGGGTTCTCACCCCAGCTCTGCCCCTAACCAGTTGTGGCCCAGCTGGGTGTGTGCCTTCTCCTCTCTGAACCTCACTTTCTCCAATGAGACTGTTGGATCACATCATCTCCCTAAATCTCCCTCCAACTCAAATATTTCATGATTTTATTACATTGAGGGTAGGGCAGTTCCCCTCCTCAGAAGGAAAGGCTATGGAGGGCTCACTCTTTGTCCAGCACTAGGCCAGGGCACACGCTCACCATCTCATCTATGCTATCTCACCACAACCCTGGGCTGGTGAGAGTTATTATCCCCATGTTTGGATGAAGAAAATGAATCTCAGAGTGGTTAGGTAACTTGCCTGATCTCACACAGCTACTAAATAGCGGAGTCAGGATTCAAACCCAAATGGTTCTGGCAGCAACGCTACCATCTGATTCCCAGACCTTACTCGAGTTTTCCCATGTGTCCCAACACTGACTTTTAGAGGAAAAGGATGCAGGCCAGAAGCATGTGTCATGCTTAGTTGTCCCTTTAATCTGGAAGAGTCCCTCAGGCTTCCCTTGACTTTCCTGCCTTTGACACTTTTAATAGTTACAGGTCTATTACTTTACAAAATGTCCCTCAGTTTGGGTTTGTCTGATGTTTCCTCATGATCGGAATCAGGAATAACACAGAAATGATTCTTGTTCTTCCCACTGCATTCTATCAGGTGGGATATCATTTGAATTGCCCCCACTACTCATGACGTTAACTTTGATCACCGGGTCAGGGTGGTGTCTTCCAGCCTTCTTCTAGAAAGTCACTCTTATTCCTTTGCGATTAACAGGTATTTGAAGGAGGTAGTTTGAGACCATGGAGGTTGCAGGTGCTGTGATGTGCCACAAAGGACTTTTTACCACCCTGCTGAGAGTGTCACCAGCAGGCAGACAGCCTTGGGTGTCAGTCCCCTTTGGGGATTATTACCCTTGGCTGAAGAGAGTGGCTTTGCCCAAAGCCCCTTCTTACATTGACCCGTGCCCAGTGACAGACTCCAGAGTACAAAGACCCAGTTTTCACTCCCCAACCCGAGATAATCTTCAGAACGCCCAGTAGGGCTGGCTGAGGATTCCCTTGAGATGACACTGCAGCTCAGCTTCACTCTCTGTCTAATCCTCCTTCTTCCCTTCCCTTCCTCAGGGGTTGATTCCAAGAGCCCCTCCTAGTAAACCCCCTCTGGGTAGCCCCCTGTGTGGACACCTCCTCAGCCTGTTTAGATTCCAATCCTCTAAGCTGGGCTGCCCTCCCTGCATGGATGCCCTCCTCCCTCTGCCCAGGCTGTGACACTGCACAGCCCCTGCCCCTCGGGGATGACCTCCTTGACCTGCTTATTGTCTGCACCTATGTACCTGACACCTATGCCAGGCCACGCTTCTCTGCTCTGCTCACCTTGCCTGGGCTCCAACACCTGCACCAGGCAGTGCCTGCACAGGGACTCCCTCCTCGCTCTGCTCTGGACCACCCCTCCTTGAGGACTCCCAGTGCTGGGATGCCCTCCCACCAAAGCCATCCTCAGCCCACTCCACTCTGACCTCCCTGGACCACTGCGGCCCTCCCACCCTGCAGAGAGACCCACCTTGCTCAGCCCTGCCTAAGAGGAAGAGCCTCCCTTTTCTGGAAACACCTCTTCCTTGGCTCCTGAGACGCCATCTCACTGAGGATTCCCCCAGCTCACTGATCTCCATTGTTGTCTACTTTTCTGAATCCTCCTAGTCTTCCCAGGCTCTAAATTTTGGAATGCCTGAGGGCTCATCCCTGGACCTCTTCTTTCTCTTCTCTTACTCCCTAGATGATCTCACCCAGTTCCATGGCTTTAAATATCATCTATGTGCTGGTTAATTTCCATATTCACAGTTCCAGCCCTAATTCTCTCCTGAGATTGAGACTCATGTACCCAGCTGCCTACTCTTCCTCTCCAGTTTGGTTTATAATGGGCACCTTAAGCTTAACATATCTAAAACAGAACTCTTTATTCCCTTCTGCCCCACTCCCCTCCTCTCCCAGTTTTCCTTGTATCAGCAAAAGCACCACAATTCACTGCTTAGCTGCAAGCCTGTCTTACTTACTCTTTCCTGTACACTGATTTCCTTCAAAACCACCCTAGTCCCAGCCACCATCTTTCCTCATTCACCCTCATCAGCCCTGTAGGTGGTCTTCCTCCTTTTACTCCCTCCACACAGTAGCCAGATCTTTGAATATAACATTTCTTTCAACAAGAATCAAGCCATGACATTCCTCTTGTGGAAACTCTACAACTGTTTCCTATCACACTTAGAAAATCCAAATTCTCTCCATAGCTTATAAGGCCTGATGTGATCTGGACCCAGCCCACTTCTTCAAACTGTTCACTCCTTTTCCCTCCTCTCTATTCACCAGGTTCTCTGGCCATCCTCCTATTTTCATGAATGCACCCAGCTCATTCCGGTCCCAAGGACTTTGTAGGTCCCGTTTCACATGCTTGGAATCTCTTCTTAAACACACCCCACGGCTTATTCATTCAGCTCACCTGCTGTCATTCTAGCACCTATGAGCTATTTGTTTGTTTGTGATGGTGTTCTCTCCCTCCTGAATGTAAGCTCCACACGGGCAGGGGCTTTGTTTGGTTCACCGCTATGTTCTCAAAGAGCATCTGCTGAATAAATGAGTGAATGAACTCAACCTGACGTGAGAACTTCCTGTGTGATAAAGGGCAAAAACCATTAAAGGAAAGGGAGCTGTCTGGCAAATGGCTGTGAAATCAGAATCCCAACTCCCTGATTCCCTCCCTGGCTCTCTCTGATCAATCATCTTATTTGAAATATGTTATTAAGTTTGTGTCATAATTTGATCCATGATAAAACGGGCAAGGCATTCTGTTGTGTTAAGTAAACTGAAGAACGGCCCCCCTCAGCTGTTACCTCCCAGCGCCCAGCCCTGACTGTGTAGAAGCTGGCATTCTGAGGTCGGGAAGGAGAGGTGGCATGCCGTCGGTGTCCACACGCATTTTGTTCTGTTAAAAGCTCAAGTGCGCATGACGTGTGTGAGCGCCCAGGACAGCCATCAAATCACTGTTTCTGTCTCCTTGCACAGCACACTGAACACTAGCTCTGAAGGGGAGCAGCTCATTCTCTGCTGGCACCACCCCGCTCCCCGTCAGCTGAGGCTGGAGAGCATGCGGGTACCACTTGAAATGGCCAATTACCACCAATTCATTTTCTGTCCCCTCTTTGGAACAAGTATGATCAAAATAAATGTCTTGCTATGGTGGGAAAAGCCATCACTTTTCTGAGAGGGCTCAGCTGAAACTCATTAGCAGGTGTACAGACTCTCTTCCCCCTTAGAACCGCAGTCCTTTGCCCTGACAAATGTGATGCTGGGTGGAAGCCAGCTAAGAAAGCAGCCCCCTTCCTTGGACCCCTCCACTCCCAGGCAGCCCACACCTGTCCCTTCCCAACAGGCTGAGGTGACTGGAAATTGTCTTTGTCTTTGACATCTCCCTGAAAGCACCTCCTCACATGGTGCCTTTGATTCCTGTTTGTGGTGTCACCACACTTTTCATCACTAAGGACTGAATCTCTCAAGTCAGAGGTTCTCAAACTTTAGACCGCTTCAGAATCACTTGGGGTTCATTCTAAAACCTAGGCACCACCTTACCCATAGATACTGAATCAAAAAGTATAGAGTAGGGTCAGATAATCTGTTCTTAACAAGACCCTACTCTGCCCAGATGACCTTAATGCCAGGGGTCTGAAACTGAGTCCCCGTAAAACGAGTTCCCCTGCCAGGTTTATGATTAACCTCTTTATCTAAAACTGTATTCCTTTTCTTGTCCTGCCCCTGTTCCCCTCAGGATTGAGGAACATCAAAGAAAAGGGGGAACTGAAACTGAGCAGGACCTTGTGAGGTCTTCCTGGATACAGAAGCCCCTCCAAGTCCCCGGTTTTGGTTTGGCCTTCCCCAAGTTCCAAAGAGGAGACTCATGCAGTTAATGATTAGAACAATAGAGCCACAGGACTCCCAGTTCCTCCTGAAGGGATGTAGATAACAATCTGGTGCATATCTTTGAGCTGCTCTGCAGAAACTGCAACCCCCATCCAGTGGAGGACAGTGACTACACGCTGACCACAAGCAGCAGACCCCAGACTGGTTGGAACCAGAAGGTTGATGATTAAGATTCCTGAAACATCACCCTGTTACCTCACCACCAACCAATCAGAATGTCCAGCTGATCACACACCCTGTGACTCTCACCCCTAATGTTGCCTTTAAAAGCCCTTTCCTGAAAATTATCAAGGAGTTTGGATCTTTTGAGCTCGAGTTTCCTATTCTCCTTGCTCGTCGCCCTACAATAAATTCTGTACTCTCCTTCACTACAACTCGGTGTCGGTAGATTGGCTTTGCTGTGCATTGGACAAGTGAACCTGAGTTGGGTTCTCCAACAGGTCCACGAACCCCACTTTAAAAAATACAGTCCCATATTCACACTTGACACCTCCCTTGTCTTCTAACAAAATGGATGGCAATTTCCAGTGATTTTTTTTTTTTCATAAATGCTCTCAGATCTACCCTTGTCCCATCCCCTTAGCCCATGACCGTGGCCCTAGGATCTTCCCACTCCAACACAGTCCTCCTCTGGCACTAAATGACCTCAGACCTTCACTCTGATCACCTGTTTTCTCTGGTCAAAATCTTTCAATAGTTCCCCACTAGTTATAAAGTGTGAGTCTTTTATCCTTTAGCCTGGTATTCAAAGCTCCAGAAATAGCATGTTGAGGTCAAGGACATGCCGAACATAGGGCTTATCAGAAAGAAGTGACCTTGGATGGTGACTGTCTAGTCATTTGTTAACATAGTAATAAAAGAGGAATTGAGGACATTAAAGGTGTTTCAAATTGTTGTGTATCAAGGAAGCCCTGAGGCTCAGTAACTCCTGGGGAGGAACCTTCTCTCACTGCCTCCCAGGACCCACCTGATTCCCAACCCTGCCAAATGGAGGCACCCAGGTCCTTCCTTGGAAGGTACTCATCACAGAAGGATGACTGTTCAGTCACAACAGAGTTTGCATTCAGAAAATCAAAGTGAGCACCCAGGGAAAGGCCATGGTGGGCAAGGGAAGAGAAGGCAGAAAGCAGGGCAGAGAGGAATGGGGGTGAGGTACAGAGTGTGAAGGGTCCATGAAATTCCAGGCAGGAGGGTCTCAGCAAATCAGGAGCAGGCCTCTGAAGCCCATTGCCCAGCCCTGCCAATTCTAGCTGGAGGATACATGGAGAAGACTGGAACAGACCCTCTGGTACCAGCCTCCTACTATGGGTAGAGGGATGGAGCACCCCTTCTAAGATCAGTGACACCAAAGAGACAGATGAGAAAGTTTCCCCATCCTCACTCCAATCAGAAAGCAACCCTGACCAGCAGAGCCCTCTCTTTCTCCCCTCCCTTCCTCCCCCAGTTCAGCCAAGCCTCAACCCTGCTCACTTTCTGGACTCTCACCCTGCCAGAAAGATGATAGATGATAATAGAATCATCTATTATCTACTTGAATGTATTCGAAGGATTGGATTATCACCATCAAAACTTAATTGAGAACTTTAATACTGCTAAATACGACCATGGGCAAATGGACATTATTCAAGATATACGCTACAAAGAAAAGCATCAGCAACACCGAGCTAACATAATTATGGTTATGAAAAACAAGTGAGAATGGGTAGTGCCTGTCTTAGGGACATTTGTGTTAGAGCTAAATAACTGTAGAGAGCCATTTTATAATGATGGAGCAGGTGGGAAAGAGTGTTTGCGTGTGAGTATGACTGCCTGTGTGGGTCTTCCTGGACAGGGAGTTTAGGCATGAATCTCAGCTGTCAGCGGCTATACGGCAAGTCTGATCCCTTGGGACCAAGCAATCTATCAGGGCCCTTTGAGCCCTGCACTAACTTATAAATCCCTCAAGGGCAGGATCCGTGTCTCTCTGCGTTCCCACCACTTAACATAGTGCCCAGGGCATAGCAGAGAGGCTAAGAGCATGGACCTAGAGATTCAGTGGACTTGGGTTTATAGCCTTCCTCTGCCACTAGCTGTGTGACCTTGTGTAAGTTTACTTAACCTTTCTAAGCCTCAGTTTCCTCATTAGTATTGATAAGATGAGGACCAAAGTCATCACCCGCTTCACAGTGTTGGAAGATTAATTAAGATAAGTGAAGTGATTAGATGCTCAATTGCTCATAAAGATGATGAATCCTGAGCTATGAACAATAAAACTTTTATAGACACATTTCATCCCAGGAACCAAATCTCAGGGTTGGAATCTAACCATCCCTCTGATGTTTGAATCTCCTCCCCAACATACCCACCAAGTAACTAACTAGTCAGCATTTCAGATTTTTGATGATGGCTCCCCCTTGTGTATGTTCCCTCATCTATCTGGGACTATACCCTGAGTGAGCATTTTCCTTCTTAGATGCTTTAATCGTTCCTTCTTATAAGAAGAGTTCTTTTCTAGACCCATCATCATTCCAGTCACTTTTTTCTAACTAAGCATGCTGTTTGTAACCCAAAGTGCTCACCTTTTATTATGCAAAGCTGTTAATTGGATTATACAATGCCCAAACTGGTTTAGTATGATTAAGGGGCTTTAGTCACTACAGCAAGTAAAAGATTGTGAATATATGGAGTTTTAAAAAATTACTCTCAAATCCTTTTTACATGTTCTTTGGCAGGCAAGAGCTGACACAGTAAAAGCTATAATTTTCCACGGGGGGCTCCAGAAAAACCTGATAGAAACAGGTGAGATTCATTTGTAGTACAAGAACTATGGACTTTAATATTAATACACTCATTCAGAATGGAAAATCACTGAGCCAGAAAATTCTGACATCACTGCCCCTCCCTCGCTCACCTTTGGACTGCTTAAAAGCAAAACACATTACTTTTAAGGGAAGGCACTGGAGCCTCAAATGGGTCATGTCCCACCCACCCCACCAAGACCACTCCTAACCCTTCCAGCCTGACCTCCCTCTATTGCTGCCAAGAGTAGGCACTCAGATTTCCTCTTCCTGTCCCCTGGCTATCTAAAACTTAGCTCTCCACTTCCTGGCCTTCCCCACCTCCGTCTCCTCTGCCTGAGCTCCAAGCACCAGTGCAAATGCCATTCCACCCACAGGGAACTTTCTCTGCTCTGATTCCACCAGCCCATTGTTGTCTTGCTTCTTTGGCCCTGAACCCAGATAGCCACGTGCCACTCATACATCCTCGGGTATATATGTCTTCTCTTGGGCCAGAGACCTGCAACTCCTAGTACAGGGCCTTGCACACAGGTGTTCCAAAGCACTTTACCAACTTATTCTTGCACCACACGGAGGGAGAAGAAAGGGAGGCAGAACAGATGGCCTGCAGTGATACTCACAACAGTTGTTCTGGCTATGAAAAAATGGAATGGAGTTTGCATCTACTAGAAAGATCAAGACTAGCTACTCCTTGTTCTTCTCAGCAAAGTCAGGTCTATCTGGGCTTGAAAGGAGTCCTTTATTCTTGTGGGAAGCCACAGGGTTAGGAGAGAAGAACAGACAGAAGGCGGAGGTGAGCTGATGCTGTCATAGATGCTCTTATGGCTGTTGCTCAGTACTGTTCCACTCTAAACTGGAACAACAACAGGACTGAACATTATTCCACTAGCAACACTACGGTGGATGCACTCTATCTATGCCTTTCTGCAGCTTAATGGACCCAAGTTCCAGTCTGATCCTTAGAGACTTATTTCCATCGCCTCAAAGCCCAGAGGGGAAGAGGACACTTTTTGGGAACCAAGGGAGAGCTAAGCACATGGATGATGTGTCAGGCCAGCTCTGGCTGCAGATATTTAAATGGAGTCTCTTATTCACTGGTGTCTATCTTTGGTTTCAACCTCTCTGCTTTACTCTGCTTTAGGCAAGGTATTCTTATTTGGGAAAAGACCACCCCCAGAAATGGCAATGGGACAAGGAGTCGTGTGGGGAGAGGCTGGCTGGCTCTCCCCCATCTCTCCACTAGCAGGAGTCCCTGTCTCTTTCTCTTTCTCTTCTGTCTCTCCCCCAGCCTTCCTCTTTCTCTTTCTCCTCCCAGCCCAGGTATGTCTGTTTCTCTGCTCTCTGTCTTTAAATCTCTCTCCCTTTCTTTCCCATCCTCCACTGTCTGTCTCTGTCTCTCCTCTCTCCCTGTTTCAGGGTGTGTGTATGTGATCTGTCTTTCCCCTCTCTACGTTAGTATGTGTGTGTCCCTCCTGTCTCTCTTCTGTTCTCCATCGCTATCCGCCTGGCTCTTCTCTTGTATGGTTTTTCTGTAGGACACCTGGACTGGGAGCCAGAAGACTTAGCTTCTGGTCCTGGCACTACCATCAACTAGCTGTGTGGTTATGGCCAAGTTGCTTTACATCTCTAGGCCTCAATTTTCTTGACCCTATAGTAGGTGAGACTGAATGCTCTTCCAGGTCCCCGGCAAATCTGAGATTTTATCACTGAATGAAATGGAACTCATCAGACTCAGGAGACACCCAAGTACCACTCAAAGAGGATGTGACTAAACCGAGACAATACTGCTGGAGGATCTACTACATGCTAGGCAGGTGCTGTGCTTGCACCTCCTTCAGTCCAACGAGATAGGTATGTGATGGCTCCTATTTTAGGGGTGAGGAAACTGAAGCACCAGCAGTGAAGCCACTTGCCCAAGGTCCCATGGCTAAGACTTGTCAGAGCAGGATTTAAACTCAGGCCATCTGGCTCCAGAGTCCATGCTCTTATCCGTAATGCTGTATCGCCCTAGCCACCGATGCTCGCTCACAAGCTTCCCACTTAGGCTGCAGAGTAAATATCTCTAGACCCCAAACGTGCTCAAGGGTCTTGGATCCAGACTATATGGTTCAATCAATTCTCTACTAAACCGAGACAATACTGCTGGAGGATCTACTACATGCTAGGCAGGTGCTGTGCTTGCACCTCCTTCAGTCCAACGAGATAGGTATGTGATGGCTCCTATTTTAGGGGTGAGGAAACTGAAGCACCAGCAGTGAAGCCACTTGCCCAAGGTCCCATGGCTAAGACTTGTCAGAGCAGGATTTAAACTCAGGCCATCTGGCTCCAGAGTCCATGCTCTTAACCGTAATGCTGTTATCACCCTAGCCACTGATGCTCGCTCACAAGCTTCCCACTTAGGCTGCAGAGTAAACATCTCTAGACCCCAAACGTGCTCAGGGGTCTTGGATCCAGACTATATGGTTCAATCAATTCTTTCCTCCTTCAAGACACCAACTCTGACTTTTCACACCTCTGCCTGTAAGTGTCCCATCAACACTCTATTGCCCTGCACACCGCCTGGCATGCTCGGGTAGCACGGACCTTTCTGTTTTCAAGTGTGTATGTCTTGTTGCCTTTCTACCTAACCAGGCATCTTGCCAGAACCCAGTGCAGTGCTGGGCCCACTGCCCAGACCCATGCTTGCTGAATAGCTGATGAGTACCGGGATACTCTGTAGCACTGATGTATGTCCCTGACTCCTCTGCCCGGGCTGTTAGGAAATACCTGGGACCTCCAGACTTTCACATCACAATTCCTGCAAACAGACTGCAGCTACTCACTGGCAGCTACTGGATGGGTTGGGAGGGAGGGTTAGATGGTGTTCAATTCACAGAAGCAGAAACAGGGGGCCTCCAATAATAATTTCAACTCAAGTCATCAAATATAAAGAGAACCCCAGCTTCATGCCAGACAGCAGCAGCCATGGCTTCTACTCTCAAGGAGATACTGGAAAAGAAGAGATGAAGCATGCAAAATAAAAAATGATAAATTTATAAAATTCCAATAGCACTTTGACCTTTGAGTTAACATTATTGTTTGCGTGTGTTTGTGTATTATTAAATAAAATCGTGGGAGCACGGAGCAGGGAAACTGCTTGTCCAGTCTGATTCTGAAAACTAGGAAAGGCTCCCGTAAGCCTGGGAGTCAGGAGACCAGAGTCCGAGTCCATCACTGGAACCACTGAGTGCATTATATTCAGTGCTCTCTGAAGTGCCAACTCACACCGGTCAGGCATCAACGCTCGCTTGGGTGTCAGGAAGCATTTGAAACCCACACCAGGTTTCGTAGCCCTTGGTTTTCACATTTTTCTTCGTGCATCTGTCCCAGTGTCAGATATTTGGTGAGTGAGAGTTAGCTGGACAATGGGTGAATGACGTCGTGTCCCCAGAAGTCACATTCACACGTCCCGAAAAGAACAATGGAATCAGTCACCCTGGGGAATTCAGTCCTCATGGAAAATCCAAACCCCTTTACATCCACCTCACAATCTTCTACTTGCTTTTGGTGAGTGCCAACCATGTGATTCATCTTGTAGAGATGAATTGATAGGGCCTCCATTCCAGAAATGCTCTCATTTTTAGAGCGTGATGTAGAACAGCCACCGGTGTAGTTTTCATTATACTTTTCCCCAGCTTTAGTGTAGATGTCACGATGGCCACAGAAAAGTCTGATAACAGCTGTTCCCAGAGAGTCCGCGTCTGGATGCTGCCCTCCTGATGGGGAAGCCTTTCGCCCACCCTCCTTGCAGCACCTCTGCCCCTCTCCAGCGCCCGTCCTAGTACAACAGCCATGAAAACAGCAGGAAGACGAAGAGCACACCAAGGAAGCTGCACAAAACATGGTCCAGAAATCTCCAAAAGTCACTCAGAGTTCACTGAAGTGGGGACACCTTCTGTGTGCCTCTGGAGGCTGCCACCTAACTGTCCCAATCACAGACCAACCCTGTGCTCTCCTGTGCTCAGAGATGATACGTTGATCTGAACAATTCCAGATGGCAGGAGCAGACAACTGATGCATTTGCTTCTCCATCCCCAGCAAGCCCCACAAGGGTTTCAGAGCTGGGGCCAGCACATGAGCAGTGCCCATCTCTCCTGAGGCTGAAGTGTCGCCTCCGATGACTCATCACTGCCCCAGCCGGGGGACAGGGGCTACAAAGGAGTTAGGGCAGCACAAGAACGGGGGACACTCCTGAAGGCCTGTCTACTCCTGGGGCTGACTGCACAGTGGTGACCCCACACCCAGAGGGCGTCATGACCCCTGATAGGATGCCCCGCTCTCCTTCCAACCTGTCTCCATCACAGGATACCCAGTACAAGGGCCCCCCAACAACAGCTGTGAGGGGAACCAACACTCCAAAGACATGTCCAGCTGGCTCTCAATTTTCCATGTATATTTTGACAGACTTTTCGATTACATCTGGTCAATACCGCAGGAGGTGTGGAAGGAGAGTGAAATGTTATTTTATATGTATAATCTTGAAATTATGAGGTGGCCACAGAAAAGTCTGAGAACACGAGCGCTCCCACCCCTGCCTCTCACAGTGAACCAGCAGGGAGATGATGCTAAACCTTAACTTCCATCTCCAGCTCCCAACAAGCTCTCCCTCCCCCCCAGCTATCAGTCATCAAAGAAAAGCTCCCAGGGGTCCCCAAAGAGACAGACAGAGAAGTATGAGGAAAAAAGAATGTGTCATTTCATCCAAAAGGGCATTTGTGGCAAGGCTGTCCTTTCATAGTTAGAAACAACAATTTCTTTATTATTTGTGGTAAAGAAAAATGCTATGACTCTTATAATAATGCAAAAAACAGATTAAGCCAGGAGTAACCTCTAATCACAGAACATACAATTATCAACAGCCCTTGTTTTAAATCTAGTTTCCCAAATCCAAGCTTGCCAAAGAATCCCCTAAAGGCCCTGTACCCCACCACACCCCAACTCTAGCAGGCCACCTGAATCCCTGATTGAGAAGTGGGCACACTGTGGGTCCAGCTCTGACAGCGCTCAGATAACCCCCTAGGACCCGGAGCTGTCCAGAGAGCTCATGCCTGAGGGACTGTCAAGCTTCCCCCAAAGAAAACAATGTCATGACTGCAAGGAATTGCTGTCTCTCAGATTGAGCCTCCCTTCACAACACCAGAGGGTGAGAAGGCCTGTCTGTAAAGCTGCTTAAGTGAGAAGCATCAATTAACAAGTCCGGATGGTGTGGAGGGGTGAAGCTGGGGGCTGAACTGCCCTCCTCCCTCCATAAATCAGGCGTTCCCAGGCCTGATCACCTAGGTCAGGGACTTGTGCCACCTGCCTGCCTGCCTGAGACAGATGCCAGGCTCAGGGAAGCAGTCTGTTACCTGCTGGACGTCCTGCTGGAAGACGCAGAGCTGCAGCCGCTGGTGGAGCCGCACCTTGCGGTGCTGCCAGATGCTCTCAAGCCGCCGCTGGTGGTGCAGCACCTCATGCACCACGTCCAGCACCTGGTGCACTGCCTTGGAGTAGTTGGCTGTGGCCGTGAGGGACTCGGAGTTCCCGGGACTCAGGGGACGCTGCAACACATCCAGCAGTGCTTTGCCATCCTGGCTGACCTGTAAGAGGGAAAGAGGTCAAGTCCAGGGAGTAGAGGGGCAGGAGGGGCATAGGGAGGCAAGGCAAGCCCGCTGGCAACCCTGATGAGGACTGAGAATCTCAGTCCTACCAACACCCATGACAACCAAGGAGTGTGCCACCAGCGCTGCCACAGTGCCCAGCCTGCAGCCCGGGGAGGGCCGAGCACCCCGGAATCCGGAGGGAGAGGAGGTGCTGGGGCTGCAGCCAGTTGTGCTCTGGACCTTCCAGTGAGAAAATTAGTATTTTTTGATGAGCTGCTTCATAAAAGGGGTGGCAGGGCTAGTGTGTGCATGCCCGTCCACCAGACAGGAAGCAACTCCAGAGGAGCACAGCCTTGCTTTCTTACAGTCCTTCCACAGAAGAGACAGTCCGGTCTTCACAAATAGGGTGAGGTAGGGGTGTGTGCGTGCGTGTGTGTGTGTGTGTGTGTGTGTGTGTGTGTACACGCATGCGCACTAAGGCGGTTCCTGCCAATGGCTGCATTTCGACAGCATCATTAACAGATCAAGGATCTTAAAGATGTCTCCAGAAGGAGGAAAATGGCCTCTCTTCTTAGTCCAACTCAGGCTATTTCATAGCACACAGGCCGGTACTCTTGCCACACCCCCATACCCCTATACACAGCCAGAACCCCTGGGTGTCCGCTGGGTTCTCACCTCTGTGTAGGCCTGGGTCACTTGCTCATACAAGGACTGGTGGTGGTGGATCGCCAGCTCCAGGTCCTGCATCTCAGACGGCAGGCCACCTTCGCTGCACATCTTGCACCAGGCGTCCACTCCCGACAGGAACTGGAAGGAGATGCCGGCTGGGTCAGTGTGGGAGCACTGGGGGCGGGCAATGTGCAGATTATGTACAGACGGTCAGATACCTTGGGAAGAAGCATCAGGAACTCTGGAAGCCTTCAGAGACCACTGCAGACAGTGGAGTTTTTTCTTTAATTTTACAAACACCAACCCCAGGTAAGAAGTCAGACCCAGTACCTGTTTAGGAAGTATGGTTTCCACAAAGAAAGATGACTATTATGAAACTGCTGGGGGTGGGAGTTGTCTTCATGTTCAACAGGTTATATCCACACACTGATGATAAAATACAGGTGTGCAAACAGCTCACTACATGACGTGTATGTGAGAGCTTCTTGTCCTGTGCACATTCACAGGTACAAGTGAGAGGCAACATATAATGAAATGGGATGTTTCCACACATGTGCTTTATAGTGTGGACATTGAGCTGTGAAGAGTAGCGAAGAATGCCTCATTCAGGCCCATCAGGCACCCCAGGGAACCTGCACAGACCATTCCCACAGAGGATGGAGATTAACACTCAAAAAGATCCCTGCTATTGGGTCAGAACCCCAAGGGGTGGGAGAGGGGAGGGCAGCTCAGCGGGACAGACTGTACTGTGTCTAGAGTGGCTCCTGGGCTGTGATATATAGATACAGATCTTGACAGATATCAAATTATTTAAAAATTAAAATTAACAACTGTGGGGGACTATGGGTCTCCATGCACAAAGGGTGAGCTAACTGAAATCACTCAGATTTATTGGGTGGAAAATACACCTCTAAAATGCAAATAATTCTTCACCCAACAGTCTGGAGTGCTTCTGTCTGTGATTCTTCTTGCCTGGGTGCACAGCTCCATTTAAATTAATTGCCTAAATACCTTTTTATCTCATTGCCTAGAACAGCCCATCTGAGGACAATAAAGAGCTGCCTACATAAATGCATTGAAAAATTAGCCTTGAATCCACTGTTTGCATGCGTGCGTGTGTGTGTGTGTGTGTGTGTGTGTGTGTGTGTGTGTGTGTGCTTTCCAGCTAAAAAGAAGCATGGTTTATGAGTTTCCCTGAAGGACTGGCAATACCCGAGAAATTGCATTAAAAAATAGATACAAATAAAATTGCTTCTCATCTAAACTAATCCAAGTCAGGAAACAGCAAATAGAAGCTGAGTCCTCCAGTTACTCTCAATCCGGGTACTGCGTTTCTACAACTGCCTGAGTCCCCCTCTTGGTATCACGTCAGCTTTCAGTCCTTAGCCACTTGGCTATGGCAGCTGATTTTTCATTCTGTATGTTTTTAATCGCAGTAAGCCGTCTCCTAACAATTCTGGCAGAGTGCTGGGTGACACCCAGGATCAGGTTGCATGTGCTTGCTAATATCTCAGAAGCTGCTCGCTCCATCAACAACCATTTCATAAAGGAACCTGAAAGTAACTTGACAGTGTGTGTCAGTCGTGGGGGGAGCACCTCTTCAAGGTCTTTGGGATTTCTTTGTAATACTCTAACCAGAGTCCTATAGTAGATCCCACGAAACGGTCATCTCAAGAAGAGAAAGACAGAGACAGAGGGAGGCACTGAACCTCCCTTGCCAATCTGGAGAAACCTTGAACAAAGTGTGCAAATAATAGGTTGAAGAGAGGACAGGAGATCAGACGTGAATATTCTCAGGTACTACCACCATCATCTTAAAACAACAACAACAACAAAAGGCTAGATTCCTCTTAATGTGTAGGGCTGCTCTTGACTTATAACACGAGTACTTTCAGTCTTTGGGAAGGTCTCAGATGGAAACAGACACAGGTAGAGGAAATACAAAGATACCAACAGATCTTTGCTGACGTCTACCATTTAAAAAACACACTAAGCACCTAATATATTCCATCTCTAATCCTTATAACAGTGCTGTGAGATTTATGATCATCCCCACATTAGAGATGAGGAAACAAGCTCAGAATGTTGAGGTGACCTGCCTAAGAGTTAATGATTAGAACTTACCTGTGTCTGGCATCAAAACCTAGACTCTTTGTTTCTTTTTTTTTTTTTTTTTTTTTTTTTTTTTTTTTGCGGTGCATGGGCCTCTCACTGTTGTGGTCTCCCCCGTTGCGGAGCACAGGCTCCAGACGCGCAGGCTCAGCGGCCATGGCTCACGGGCCCAGCCGCTCCGCGGCATGTGGGATCTTCCGGGACCGGGGCACGAACCCGTGTCCCCTGCATCGGCAGGCAGACTCTCAACCACTGCGCCACCAGGGAAGCCCAATACCTAGACTCTTTCAATTATTCCATGCTGCCTTCCATGTTAGGTGGGTAACAGAGGAAGAGTTTTAAGGTATGACCTTGTGTCTGACTCTGTGCTATCTGTGAGCTACCCATATGTCATACAAAGAAAGAAATTTAGGGGTTAAGACCATAGGCTTTAATGTTAGACACACCTGATCCCAGATGCCTATCGATTAATTGTGTGATTTTCACAAGGGCATATTAATAAACTTTTAATAACCAGCATATATGTGTGTATGTAATACACACACAAGTGTTATAAACTTTACTGCTATAAAAGATGTGTAGCACATAATTTACAAAGAATAATAACACATAGAATGCTTATGATAAATTCCATGTGACGAATTGATTCTCACACATGCTTTTGTTTGTAAACGACAAACTTATACAGTTCCAACACAAAAGCTGGTTGATATTTTCACTTTTGTTAAGATGTAAGACAAAAGTGAAAAATACCTGGAGACTTATGTCAGAACATTACTCATTCATCAGTGGTTTTAAGTGACTTCTTTGCCAAATGCAATAATAGTTTTTGAATATCAGAAGAATATTTCCTTGATTTTGTGTTCTATTCACAATGCAACAGCTATACACAGGGCACATTTTTAGGCTTAATCTGCATTTTAAAATATTTTCTCTCTCATTTTCTTAAGATTCTAGACAATCAATAAAACAACAAATCAAGCCCTGGTTTCTAACACTTGATGATTTCCATGGTGTAAAACTTTTATCTTGCCCTATTTCAGGCTACCATTGCAACATCACCAAATATGTAGTTGGGATGAGGTGATCAGTAGCACACAATTGTATACTATTACAACAGACATAAATGTTGACAAAGAGACAAATGGTAACTCTTGCTGGCTTTGCTTAACATTCAAACAGGAAGGAACCCAGAGCCTATTTACATTCTGCTTAGTAGTTTATTGTTGTGTGTGTGTGTGTGTGTGTGTGTGTGTGTGTGTTAGAGAGAGAGAGAGAGTGTATATAACATAGAAATAATCTCAAGAACATAGAAAATAATAAAATCTAGTAAAATAATTGAAAATGATGAGTTTTGAGTATTTATTACCTTTGCTTTTAATGTGATATATTTAATTTAAATTTATATAGTTTAAAGTAATGGCTATGTTTAACAACCAGCTCATAAAATTCCTGAAAATTTAACCATTGGCTCTCCCTAGGCTGGTTAGAGTCAGCTCCTGCATGCCACTGGATCTTAGGCAGCTTACTTAATCTCTCTGAGCTTTCCTGCTCCTCTCTGTAAAATGGGTAAGTAATGTCACTGGCCAATGCCAGTAAGTAAATGGCAACAAGTAATTATTATTTCTGTTCACTGCATTATTATTACATTATTATTATCCACAGCAAATGCTTCATGTAAAATTAGTTTCCCCCTGTTCTCAGCACTCAACGATCAGTTTAGTTTCACCCCTTTGGTCTATGCTTATGGAATGCAAACTAAGCAGTCAACACACACACACACACACACACACACACACACACATGCGCACGTGCGTGCACACACACGTCCAACGATAAACTACTAAGCAGAATAGTTAGCTCTGGGCTTCTTCCTGCTTGAATGTTAAGCAAAGCCTCTAAGAGTTACCAATGTCTCTTTGGGTACACAGGGGCCATGACAGTACTAGAACATGGGTTGTTGTCAAAACTGCTCAGCACGGTCTTTGGTGTTTCAAAAAGAGAGGAGGGGCTCGCTACACCTCAGTGTATGTCCTCCCAGCCTGCCCTGCCCTGCCCCTGCCCCTGCGCTTCCCACCACCAGAGGCCACAGCAGCTCCCTTGGCCTTACCTGCTCAGCCTTCTGATGGAACACAGCGGACATGGCGAGGATGGTGCTGCGCTCATCCAGAGCAGCCGCAAAGCTCTTCCACTCCTGGTCTAGCTGCGTGGAGATCTGCTTGATTTGCTGCGAGGCGTAGTGGCCGGCCTCTGAGAGGCGGGAAGCCACGGACATGATGCGGTTGATGTTGACATAGGCGTTCTGGGAAGCAAGGGAGAGCGGGTGCTTAGTGGGGCAGGCTGAAAAGGCACCCACAGAGCACCCTGGGGTGGGGGAATACGTGGGGAAGGAGGCTACCCAAAACAAAAAGTTTGAGAGAGGCCAGTATCGGCCACATTAACATATCCATTTTGAGCCCAAAGGAGGTCTTTGTTTATATTATGAGATTTCAGCAGATGGCAGGTACAGTAACTGAGCCCGTTCATTTTGAGGACCAACATAGTTTTTGTGCCAACTATTAATGCCCACGAATGCAGTCACTTTACATGGACTGCCTTAATAATCCTCACAATCACCTTATGAGCTCACGCCATGGGGACAGCGTGGTTCTTCCGAGAGTTTCTCTCCGGAAGCAACGGCTCAGACCAGGGCAAGAGCCAGAGGAGGCAAAGGCACCTCTCTCAACTCAGGAGAGAGCTGTACCCAGGGCATTACTGCCAACTACAACAGGGCAGCAGTGCTCATCAAAGAGGGCAAAGGACACACGCCACAGGATGACCGCACATCTTCCTACCACCAAGTGAAGACTTTGCTGCCCCCTGTTCCTACCCCCACCAAGAGAGCAGGTGAATAAATAAATAAAGAGAGCGTATGAAGCCACAATATCCATGCTTAAAGTAAGATCTGTGGAGCCCTTTCTTATCCCTACGTGACTTAGGAACGTCTCCCCACCTGACCCCAAAAAGGCATCTGTGGGGCTCTCCTGGCCCTGCTGACTCCTCTCACCCTGTGTTTTGTTTACATTCATTCCCATCTTTGATTGCCAATTAAAAATTCATGACCATGTGTGTCACTCCTTACGAGGCCAGCAGAAAACTCTACAGGAGGAAAGAAGACAAAAAAACCCACAAACGCACAAACAAAGACAGTAGTGAGCATGATTATTTTTAACTGCTACCTCCTATTAATTGTCTGAGGTGTCAAAACAATCAAGTAATATTGTAGCACCTACAGGGAGTTATTCTGACTCACACAATGTCTGTCTGAAGGAGGACTAGGGTGGCAGGTTGCTTGCACGCCTTTGTTCTTTGTTATGAATCTTCTGATATGATAATAAATATTCTTCCGCAACTGCATTTTCTCTTGGCTCTATTAGCTCAGCGGTAGTTCATTAATAATGGGTAAGTTTAATGAAGGTTCTTTATTTTCCTTTCCCTCTTCCCTCATGGTCCGCATTCATGTTCGCTGTCCTGACCTCAAGCATTCCATCCCAAACCTGAGCCAGGTTGATAAGGTCTCTCTTCATTTAAAAGGTCTCTGTGGAAGTTTAAGAGGTTAAGTGAAGCACTTGAACACAAATCCATCCTGATGTCTAATGATCCCCACGCGTAACCTCTTTCTTCAGTCTGGCCTGAGACCTTTCTGACTAGTACGTTTCCTTAGTAGAACTAGAATATTACTAACTCTTATTATTTGAAATAACTATCCTTCAAAGACTTGGGAATCATTATCAGTCCTGTTTTCTGAGTTAGGACATGGATTCTTCTTAAAATTAAACTCTATTTATAGAACTGACAGAAAAACCAACTCTGAATTAGAAATAGAAGGAAAGAAATGGGGGGATAAAAGACATATACTAATTTTAATAGTTCTGTCTTTTAAGGGACTAACATTAGGATTTCCACCAAATTTCCTGCTTGGGTTCCACCCAAAGCAGACCTTGAAACAAGGATCTGGGGCAGACTTTATTTGGGTGTGATCCCAGAAAGCACAGTGAGGGAGTAGGCAAGTCAACGAGGGAAGGGAGGCAAATAAAGAAAGGATGTGTCCATTAGTGGGTTACTGCTGTGAGCATTTGGGGGTCATCTCTCCTGAAACCTTTGAAAGACTGTGTAGAACACACTTCTGAGCATCCCACTGGGAGATGAGGGATCTGGGGTATATATGCACAAGTCCCATCACTCATGGTTGAAGGTCTCTCCTGGAGTTACTCCCTGGCATTTCCAGCCTGACCTACACACAGGCCAAGCATAGTCCCCAGGTCAGAGAGTGACCCCGGGCAGAGAAACACAGGAAGCTGTCGCTGTGCATGGGAACGGTCTGCAGATGACCCTCGGGGAGGACTGAGGGGATATGAGTGGGACAATGGCAGCATCTAGTAAAGCTGCCCTTCCAAACTGGATTTGAATCCTGGAAACCCTCCCCACGCCACACACATTTCTCCAACTCTATCTAGTGTGGTTGGGTTCTCCTGTCCTGGGAAAGACCTTCGTATCCTTTGGCCAGAAGGGAAGCAAGAACAGCAATAAGACCGGGCATGGCCTGTCCCCCGGGTCCCTCGTGTGCATCTTATGGATGCCTGGCCCTTTGTCATCACTGGCTGTTTATATTCTCTCCCCACAGGGAAGTTGGGGAGGTGTGTTTCTGCTCACTTTTAGGAAGAACTTTCTAGCTATTAGAGATGTGGAACTGTGGCTGCCTCTGGAGGCTGTTAACACCTTGTCACTCCTTCAAATATTTATGGAGAGTGGGCCAGGCTCTGTGTTGGGGGCTGTGGGAGATCAAAGACAAAGAGGAAAGAGACAGGATTCCTGCCCCTCAGGGCCTCACAGCTGAGACTTAAAAAAAGTCCTCAAATAACTGTAATTTAAGCAAAATGAAGTAAGTGTTATGACAGAGGTAGAGGCAACTCGCAGTGGGGATGCAGGGGGAAGGGATATGAACCACTGGCAAGGATGTTGAGAAGGGGCTTCCTGCACAGAAGGGGGTGGTGAGGTTGGCAGTCCTCCAAGGAAGGCCCCCTTCAACCCTTAAGCCTGTGATCATAAATGAAAGCTAAAAACAAACAAACAAAAAAAGACCACAGCTTACATTTCACATTCTAGAGACTAGCACAGTAAATGCCTTTTTGTTTCCTTATCAGTGGGCAGAGAGATGTCTTACTAAAGCTAACAAGTGATCACACTTCACACAAGAAGTAGAGGCGGTATTCCTCACAAAAGAGGGATAAGTATAATGTTGACTCATGAACTTGCTCACTGTGCTTCTCTACAGCCCCTTTGAAGAACAGCAAGACACTGCAGGCAAGTCACACGGCCCAAGTTCATCATCACCTTCTTTATCTCCCTCCAGCTTAGAACCTGAGACAAATAGGCAGAGAGATTCTAAACTGGAGTCACAAACCAAATGACAAGAGAAGAATGGCGGAGAAGGTCTCACATGACTTAAAAGGACAGAGCAAGGTTAAGAGTCCAAATAAACAGGGTGCTTAGTCGTTAGGCACAAATGACATGTCTTGGCCTTGGGTCAATCCCTTTGTGTAGTTTTTCTGTGTCACTGTTTACGCCTCTGTTAAAGAGCACCTGGGACTCCTGTTTGTCCTGGGGACATGGCCAGTGGGAATGCATATTTTGACTCTTCATGGCCTTTCCATTTTCTACCAGCTGCCTCCTCTATGCCCTCCCACCTGCCGGGCTCTGCCGTTCTTCCCTGCCAGCCTTCAATGCCCTTCCAGCTGCAGAGCTGTCCGTCAGTTGAGGGCATCAACGTTGCCGGGTCAGGAGTCAGATGTGAGTTCTCATCCAGCCCTGGCACTCGCTTAAGACATCACTTGCGTCCTCTGTGCCTCAGCTTCCTCAGCTGTAAGATGAACTAAAGATCTCAGACATTCCATTTCTGAGTAAGCAGTGTCCAGTGTCGGCGCCATATAACCAGGACTCCAGGTGTACCCTGTTCATGGAGGGCACTCAGATTGAACGTAGAGAGAACTTAGGCAGTCACAGTCTTCTTCTGTCTCATCTCCAGTGCCTGGGGGAATACTGACTAAATCTAGACCTCATTCTATGGAGGAGGCGGGGCATATACTGAAGCAACAAGGGAGACAAAGCTGTCAAGTGTCCACGTGCAATGGGATGGTTTTAAACAGAAGAGGAACATGATCTGGTTTATGCTTTCAAAACACTGCTCTGTTCACTAAAGGGCTGGCAAGGGGACACCTACGTGGAGTGAGACCAAGAAGAGCAGTGTGGCCCACCCCAGAGGGACATGTAGCCCAGCCTCGGCTGTCCACATGCCTCAGCCCCTCAGCCCAGCTCTGCTTTCTGCACTGTCGTGCCAGGGCCACAGCTCGAGCTGGGTGACCAAGGGCCAGCTGCTCCCCTCCCCCTCTTCTCTGCAGCCCCTTCCCCTGAGCCGAGCTGCCTAGACTAACCAGCTTCCCTGGTCAGAAATTAACAACATGACTAATAATTCTAGCTTAGTGAGTATCTTCTTAAACTCTTACCTCAAAACTGCTTTATGAATTTAAACCCCTCCCACCATATCAGTGCTGCTATTATTATTATCATTATTCAAAGTATTGCACTGTCCAAGGTTTAAACACGATCTACCCTGCAGGATGCAATGCACCTGCAGCCTGGCCTGATGCATCCTCCATCCCACCCTATCTGCCCTCAAAGGCTCTCCTCCAATCATTCCGGTCACAAATAGGAAAAAATAACTAAATTCCAGCAGAATCTTCCTAACTCAAAACCCTCTATATTTACACCCTGTCCCCACTTTTGTTGCCTACAAAATTCTCTGTTTTCTCATTTCACTCCTGCAGCCATTAAGTGGAGATCACAGGATGGATGGCTAGACCCTTCTCCTGAGGTCTTGTCTCCTGCTGTGATTAACTGAAATCTATGGAACAAAGTCATTCTGCTGAAAGAACTATTTGGCAGAATTTTTTTTTTTTTTAACCTGGCTGAAGCTTGATGAAAGTTTTCAGCCCTGCCAAAGGCTCTCACTTTGAACCTGGCTCCTGGCTGCCCCAACTGGCTACAAAAATATGCAAAGTTGCTTGCAAGATAATGATAACTCTCCACTTAAAAACCCAGCTAAATTTTCTCTTTAAATGTAGTCTCTTATGTGGTATACTCTGAAAGAGATACTGGCTCTTCTAGAAATAATCATTTGATGCAAGCTATCATTTTGGTAACCTAGGGTCTGTGTCAGGGGCTGATTGCAAGAGCAGATCCTTTCTGAGTACATGTATTATTTGAATCCCATTCACTTCACTCTTAAAATAAGGAGTGAATTTTACACTCCTGTGGTTGTAGGTCCCTACCCTGAATCATAAACTCCCTCCTGTGGGTTACATGAGATAACATAAAGCATCCGGTCAGTTGCCTGGCATATAACTGATAACTCAAAGAACGTCATATCTTTTCCCACATCCAATTCCAGCACATTGGTTTTAACTCTCCAAGTTAATTGCAAACCAAATCAAAGTATTAGTAAAAAGTAAAACAAAACAAAAATCTATTAACTATTCCAACTAGAGACAAATATTCCAATGAGTCCAGAGTCCCACTGTACTTCACAGAAAGCTTGCCACAAAGTCCCCTACTCTTCCTGAGGAACACTCCCTTGCACAGGGGCCTGGCACATGGGCCCAGCCCCACAGCAGGCAAAGCTGGCCTAGCTGCCTGTCAGGCCACTGCCCTGCAAACCACAGCCCCTGTGTTGGCAGATGCCCTACCCCTAGGATTCAAGAGTCTAGGGCCCTGAACTGTGCACAGCTGTCTTTGACCCAGAAAGATTGGAGAGTTCAGAATCAGCCAGTGACTAGCTCTGTGATCCATGCCCTTTCAATCTTAAGTCAGAAAAATAGAGGCCTTTGTCTCTTGGGATAGCCTTCTTAAGGTGTCTCCACTACCTTGACATGTGTGAGCCACACCCAGAGCACCCAGAAGTGGGAGTGTCCCATGTTCACACAAGGGGACAGATCCATCTCCTGATCACTGGCCGTACTGCAAAAGGTGGCCGAAACCTCCTCCCCAGGCCAGGCGTGGCGGCCCGTCACTTTGTTGTCCAGGGGGGACATTTCTCCTCCTCACCTCCAGCACAGCAGAGGGGAGTCACTGAAGAGCTGCCTCAGCTCTGCAAGGAATGAGTCCTGGGCACAGGGTTCTCAATTCCATTCTGCTCAACAGGGCTGCAGCTTTGAAATTATCCTCATGAAAATGGAAGTTGTGATCTGTCAGATCATCACAGAAGGTGAGGTCAACTACCACAGAGGGGCCACTTTCCTGAAAGCGGCTCAGTCCTCTCGACAAGCCCTGGAGACCTTGTCTCTCCAAATCCAAAACTCCAGGGAGGGAGGCCAGGCAAACAACCGGCCAAGGGCCAGGGTACTCAGCAAAATCATTTGGGTCAAATGCAAAGCGAATGTTAAATCAAAATGTGAACTATAAAATACATAAACAGTACAGCCTCAGCTGAGAAAAATATTATACAAACCAGGGAAGCACACCCAAAGGTTACTGAATGCTATTTTGTACTAAATATGCATAGTGGCAGCGGGGTTGAGGGGAGACTTTTCTTTAGGGTCTTTTTCTCATCTTAATTCTCTTGTGTGTAGAGAAGCTTTTTTATTTTATTTATTTATTTATTTTGCGGTACGCAGGCCTCTCACTGTTGTGGCCTCTCCCATTGCGGAGCACAGGCTCCGGATGCACAGGCTCAGCGGCCCTGGCTCCAGGGCCCAACCACTTCGCAGCATGTGGGATCTTCCCGGACCGGGGCACGAACCCGTGTCCCCTGCATCGGCAGGCAGACTCTCAACCACTGCGCCACCAGGGAAGCCCTGGAGAAGCTTTTTTAAAAAATAATTTTGAGATTTTATATATATATATATATACACACACACACAGTAATTGGGGTAAAATGTTCTTAAAACTATACAGAGGAAATATACATTATTTTATCCCCCAGCCCTTTCCCTCCCCAGTCAAAACACCAAATGTCTATAAGTGATGGAGCTAAGGGAGAATTTATGCTCAACCTTCTAATTTTATCAAACTCATTCTCTTTACTGACACACAAAGGTTGTTTCTAGTTTTTGCTTTTGGCTTTTTTTCCCCCTCTACAAATAATGCTAGGGGTTGCAGTTTATTTTTAATGGCCAAAAAGTTCGTTCGGTTAATGAATACATTGTTCAATAAAGTTCTTGGTGAAAATGAAAAACGTCTTTATTTTTACTTAAAACCGAACGAACTTTTTAGCCAAACCAATAATAGATTTGGTATTTAAAATATTTTTTAGTTTTAAAAATTATTTTAATGAAACTTTAATTTTTTTAAATTTATTATTATTATTATTTTTTTGTGTGGTACACGGCCCTCTCACTGTTGTGGCCTCTCCTGTTGCAGAGCACAGGCTCCGGACGCGCAGGCTCAGCAGCCATGGCTCACGGGCCCAGCCGCTCCGCGGCATGTGGGATCTTCCCGGACCGGGGCACGAACCTGTGTCCCCTGCATCAGCAGGCAGACTCTCAACTACTGTGCCACCAGGGAAGCCCTAATTTATTATTATTTTTATTTTATTTTATTTTATTTGTTTGTTTATTTTTGGCTGCATTGGGTCTTTGTTGCTGCGCATCGGCTTTCTCTAGTTGCGGCCTGCAGAGGCTACTGTTCGTTGCGGTGCATGGGCTTCTCATTGCGGTAGCTTCTCTTGTTGAGGAGCACAGGCTCTACGTGTGCGGGCTCAGTAGTTGTGGCGCACGGGCTTAGTTGCTCCGTGGCATGTGGGATCCTTCCGGACCAGGGCTCAAACCCGTGTCCCCTGCATTGGCAGGCAGATTCCCAACCACTGCGCCACCAGGGAAGCCCCCTGTATCTTTAATTTTAATAGATTTGGTCAGGTTGCAATCCATGAAAGCTGTAACTACTCAAATGCCCCTGTATCTTTTTACTTTGGTAAAGCATTTGTTTTACAAGTAAAGTACAATTTATGTACAAGTGAAATAGGCAAGTTTTAGTGAGCAAATTATGCTTTAAGAAGGAAGAGAATACAAACACACTTCAGTTAAAGTTTTTAGAAGCCAAGTTCATATGATAATCTCATTTTACAGTTAAAAAAATAATAAAACCCAGATATTTCTTGCTTGAATCCACCTAGTAGGTAATTAAAAAATCTGTTTGATCAATTAAGTGGTGTATTCAAAGCCACAAAAAGAAAGGCAAATTGGGACTAGACTCAGGTCTCCTGATTCCTAGTCTGCAGCATCCTTCTGCTTATACTACCTTTTTCTCATGCCCTGCAGATATTAAGTTTTTGTTTTGTAACACTCAAAGAGAGCCATGAGGAGAATTATTTGGAGATTTTCCCATACAGCTTTCAGAGGCTTCATGAGTAACATTCAGAATCTGTAAGAAATAGATTGTGCCAAAGCAATGGAAAAAGCTGAACCTCACCTCCTTTTTCCAGATTAATAGTACCATATGATCGCTTACATCTTTGCTAGTACGAAACCCACTTTGGGTCCTGAAGCTGTTAAAGCATCAGCTTATGATTAATTAGTTGAACATTACCATGTAAACCTGCTGATTCCACCTCGAAACATATGGACACCGGGATAGGAACATCTGGAATAAGAACTGTCCACACTTGAAACTCTACTACAATAGCTATGAGATGTGGTGAGCTCTAAACGAAACCTCTAATTTCTGCCTCCCTCAAACCACAGGGTGCCCTCTAGGGAACAAAACAGGGCAGCTGATGGATGACTATCTGGTCAGGGCTGGCCAAACAGTAGGTCAAACCATGTGGAAGCCATCTGTCATTGTCGGGCAGAGAGAGGAAAGAAGCTGGAACAACCCTGGTGCTTAGCAAAGATAACACTGGCTTGTGAATCCCTCTGTCTCTCTCGCCTGGCTTGCTGTAGCAGTGTTTCCTCCAGCAATTGCCTTACAAACCATTAAGCAGCCAGGAAAACAAACGCCTGGCCACATGTCCGAGGGCCAAGGAAACCCAGGAGCAGATTTAAGTAAAAGAGAAAGCCTTCTGTCTCTCCTCTCGCAGCTCTGAGTGAAACTTCCTTAAAAGGGTGAGTGTCTTTGTATGAGGCATTATTGCAGGATTGAAATGGTAGGGAGGGATGGGTACAGCTGGAATTAGATTCAGGGAGGCCAGCAGGGAAAGAGGCTGGAAACAATGTAGCTCTTCTGAGTTAGGATGTAGTAATTTCAGGCTGCCTTTAAGGTTGGAATGAGAGGCTATAAAACTTCACAGAAACACATTCACCAGTATTTTATTTCCCAGGCCTTTCTTCTGCATTTCTCTTAGCTATTCAGAGCTTGGTCCTGGCATCAGTGCAACCTGGGAACTGGTTAGAAATGCAGAATCTCAGGCCCTTTCCCCATCTTCTGGATCAGAATCTGCATTTTAACAAGATTGTCCCAAGTGATACGTATGCACATTAAAGTTTGAGATGCTCTACAGATGGGAACTATGAGGAGATGTCCCGAACAAGGAGAACTATTTCTTCTACCACTCCTGACCCTGACAGTGATAAGAGCTGAATATTTGCCAAGCATAACATCATGCCAAATGCTGTGCTTAAAATGCATGATCACATTTCATCCTTACAACATCCCTGGCAAAGGTACCAACGCTATCCTCCATTTATGGACGAGGTAGTGAGGCTCTGAGAAACTGAAATAACTTGCCTATGATCTCACAACTAGGAGGGAAATACAGAGCCACGGTTAGCACCAAGTGCCCTTGTTCTTTCCCACTGTGCTGTTTTACTTTGCCATAAATGTGAAAGCAGTTGAGCCAACCAAAGATGTCCCTCAAGGGAGATGATGAAGAGAAATTGCTCCCAAAGATTCACAAACTCATATCCCAGAAAAATAGGGCTCCTGGAGAGAGAATTCAATAAAAATTTCTACTTCTCTGAAGCCTCCCCACTGGGGTCCTTGACTTGCCCTTGGAATTCCCAGAATAGCTCAGCTCCAGAATGGGCAGGAGCCTGGCAGGTGGACTTTTCTTGTCCTCTCCCTCCTTGGAAGAATCATCTCTACCTGTAAATCCAAGGCCAGTCACCTTGAGGAACAGGTTCCTGTCTCCACAGAAATACAGTAAAGCTCAGGATTAAGGCAGTTCTTTGCCCCTTTACTCAATATCATGATTTATTGTCAGAGTCTTAAATCTGCTATCCTATTCGTTTATTCAAGCATTCATCCAGTAATTCAAGGCACTGTGCAAGCAGGGAACAAGCAGACAAAACTCCTATGCTCATGGAGCTTACATTTTAGAAGAGTCAGACAATAAGGTAATATCTACTATATATTTCTTATTTCAGTGCTATACAAAATACAGCTGGGAAGAGGATAGAGCATGGTGGGGCTGGGAAATGCTACTTAAGATAGAGAAGTCAGGGCAGGCTGACCCCTGAAACTGAGGGTGACACTGGAGCTTAGCCCTGAATGAAGTGAGAGAATGAACAGCCAGGAAGAGGCTCCAGGTAAGGAAACAGCAGGGGCAAAGACCACGAGGCAGGAATGACCTTGAAGCGTTCAAGAAACAGCAAGAAGCCCAGGGTGACTGGAGCAGATGAGTAGGTGGTAGAGGATGAGATTGTAGGGGTAACGGGCGTCCAGACCACACAGAGGCTCGTAAGCCATGGTAAGGGACTTCAGCTTTTATCCTGAGAAGGATTAAAGCATTCTGAGCACAGGAGTGACATACTTTTGGCAGGATTGCTAGGGCTGTTATGTTAAGAATGGGACTGTAAGGAAACAAAGGTGGAAGCAGGGAGACCAGATAGGAGCTACTACAATAGTCCAGGCAGGTAACGGCTGTGCAAGTGGTAACAAGTGGCCAGATTCTGGATATACTTTGAGGGCAGAGCCAAGTGGACTTGCTGATGGAAATCCTTTAGTTCTTCCTCATTTCTGGGCCTCTGGTTGGGTCGTGAACTCTGACCTATGTTTTGTTTTCTTTTTTTTGGCACTGCTCCCTTCTCATCTGCCTATCTAGTCCTGACCTCTCAGTTCTTGAATCTTCTGATTTGTAAACGTCTTGCCTGTATGTCCCTGATCAGTCTCTGTCCCTTGTCTGGTACTCCTGGTCAGCTATCAGCCACGCTCCAGAAAGGCATATGCAATGTTGCTGCTACTTATTATTATCAATACTTCATATTTGTGTCATGCTTTACAGTTTAAGACCTTTTGTGTACATTATCTCATCTGATGTGCTAGGTTTCATAGACCATTTCGTGCCTTTCATTCGGCTCCAGGAGACCTCAGAGAAGAGGCATGAGTCAGCTTTGGCTGAATTTCAGACAAATTAACTCCTCGGCAGCTACAGACCTGGCAGAGAGCAGGCACTGGCTACATGTATGTCAAAGTGTGTGGGTAAACTGAGCTACAAGGCTCAGGGGGTAAACACCCAGAGGGCACAGAAGATATCCTGAGGGTAAGGGACATGCTGACAGAGGGCCCCCGAAAGTAGTGGACTAAAGCTAGAAAGGTACCAAGGGTGTAGGGCAGAGAACCAGGAGTGAGGTAGGAGAGGAGGGAAACCTGTGCGCTGGAGGGGGTGAATGATCAGGGGAGAAGGCTGAACCAGGCCAGTGCCAGCCACGAGTCAGAAATCTGTACGGTCAGCCAAGCCCTGCAGGTCAGCTCAGAGAAGGCTTTCAGAAGGGACCTAGGCCACGTGACTGGGCAGCAAGGTGAGGGGAGCCAGCATTGTGCAGTAGGGTGATACTGAGTGGTACAGAGTGATGCTTTGCCTCTGCCAAGGAGCTTCCCTCTGTTTCTGGTTTGAATAGGGGCCAATCCCCAAAACATGGCTGATTAGAGTCTGGTAGGTAAAGGAAAATGGGGCACCTGGAGAGGCTGGAGTAGGGAGCAAGGAACAGAGGGTAAAGACAGATACTCTTTCTCCCTGGATACTCCTGACCTTGAAGGGAAGTCCTCCAACTCCACAGGTTAATTATCCAATAGCTTTAGAGTTTGACCCTAGGGCTAATGTCAGTTGGCTTATTTTCTCCACCTGATTCAGTGATTCTCAGTCTGGTTCTCCACCTTGTACAGGTTTCCTGGGAGACATCCCAGCACAGTTAAATCAGAGTCCAGGGCAGTGGGGCCCAGATGTGGTGTTTTTTCAAAACTCCCGAGGTGACTCCAGTGGGCCATCAGGATGAAGGGCTGCTGCCTTAGACATGTGGACCAGCTTCACTGGGCTTAGTTCAAAGCATACTCCTTTCTCCTTAGGACAATTCTAATGCTGACAATGGTGCCAAGAGCAAGAATCATAAATGGATCCTGAGCAGATCAGAAAATAAATCTAATCCTCCCACTGAGTTAGAAGAAAATGGAAATTCCACCCACAAGGCTGTTTGTGGAGATACAAACACTGCATCCTGTTCAACTCGATTAGTAAGAATAGGTCTGGTTGGTGATACATGAAGCATTTTACAAGCGCAGGTTTCCTTAGAAGCCCTGCCTTAGGGAATCTCAGTGCTAACAGAAAACACTGGATCACGTTTATTCTTGTCAGGGAAGGACACATTTTAATGGCTTTACTTCCATCTTTAGCATTAGAACCTCAGAAACAAAGATGCTTGAGGTCAGGTGGAACTTAAAAGACCATCCAGTGGTTCCTGGACTTTACTGTGCATCACCTGGGGACCCTGCAAGCATCCTGGTTCCCAGGCTCACCCCTGATGGAAACTATTGCTCTCATTCACCTTCTTTTCATGGCTGTTCAGCTTCTGCTCAAGTCATGTCCTGTAGGGTTCCCTCAAAAGTAAAGGCCATGCCTTGCCAGTTCTGCATCTGTGCTGCCAAACTCTGCTCCAGGTTGGTAACAGATGCTGTAGCATGCTTAATATCCTATTAATTCAACGAGCATTTATTAGACACCTACTAGGTGCCAGGCATTGTTACAGGCCCTGGAGATATAGGTGTGAATGAAACAAAGCTCTGTCCTTAAGAGCTTATATCCTAGTGGGCAAAATTCTCCTCACATCAGGCATATGAAATTTAAGAATGGCTGAACTGCAAGCTCCTTGAAGGCAGCTTTGTGTCTTGTGAATCTTGCTGTTCTTAGTGTCCAGCAAAGGGCAAAGAGAACACAACATCAAAAGTTTGTTGAATACACCAATGAGTGAGTGCTGAGTGGTGCACCCAGAGCCTCCTATCTCAGCTTTGCCAACACCACCATAGTTGGTGTCCATGCTCTGTCATGGTCATTACCTGCAACCATTAAGAAGATTATATCTTAAAGGTAGCAGGAACCCATTTACAAAACATTCACTCTCCAGTTGTCTTTTTCTCTTCCTCCTCCCCTCCTTCTTAACAGTTGTATTGAGATATAATTCACATACCATACAATTCACCCATTTAAACTCAGTGTATATAACTCAGTGGGCTTTAGTATAATCGTATTTGGTATACAGATATGTGTAACCAACATCACAGTCAATTTTACAACATTTTTATCGTCAAAAGAAACCCTGTACCCTTTCCTTTCACTATTGTTCCTCTATCCTCCATCCATCCCAAGCCTACTACTTTCTGTTTCTATAGGTTTGCCTATTCTAGACTGTTCATATAAATGGACTCATATAAATATGTGGTCTTTGGTGACTGGATTCTTTCACTTAGTAAGATGTTTTCAAAGTTCATCCATGTTAGAGCATGTATCAGCACTTCATTCCTTTTTATGCCAAATAATATTCTATTATATGTATACACCATATTTTGTTTATCCATTCATCAGTCAATGGACAATTGGGTTTTTTCCACCTTCTGGCTATTATTAATGTTTCCTTAAACATTTGTGTATAATGTATGGACTTCTGTATGGACATATGTTGTCATTTCTCTTGAGTATATACATAGCAGTTGAATCTCTGGGTCATAGGGTAACTCAATGTTTAACTGAGGAATTGCCAGACTGTATTCCAAATGGCCACACCATGTTACACTCCCTCAAGCATTGTATGAGGATTCTGATTTCTCAAGGTCCTCACCAACATTTGTTATTATCTGACTTTTTGATTGTAGCTATCCTAAAGGATGTGAAAAGGTATCTCACTGCGGTTTTGATTTGCATTTCCCTCATGACTAACAGCTTTTCATGCACTCTCAAGCATCTTTTCATACACTTATTGACCATTTGTTTATCTTCTTGGGAGAAATGACTATTCAGATTCTTTGTCCATTTTTCCATTGGGTTACTTGTCTTTTTGTTATTGAGTTGGAAGAGTTCTTTATTCTCTTATTCTGTATTATAGATTCTAGATACAAGTCCCTTATCAGATAAATGAATTGCAAATATTTTCTCCCATTCTGTGGGCTGCCTTTTCACTTTCTTGATTGTAACTTTTGAATCACAAAAGTTCTTAATTTTGATGAGGTCTAATTGATCTATTTTTTATTTAGTATGAGGTAAGGATCCAACTTCATTTTTTGCATGTGTCTATCCAGTTGTCCCAGCACCATTTGTTGAAAAGACTATTCTTTCCACATTGAATGGTCATGGAACACTTGTCAAAAATCAGTTGACCACAGACATATGACTTTATTTATGGACTCTCAATTCTACTCCATTGATCTTTATGTCTATACTTATGCCAGTACCATACTGTCTTGATTACTGTGGTTTTGTGGTAAATTTTGAGATCAGGAAATATGAGTCCTCCAACTTTGTTCTTTTTAAAAATTATTTTGGCTACTCTGGGTCCCTTGCAATTCCATACAAATTTTAGAATCCACTAGTTAGCTTCTACAAAGAAGCCAGCTAGGATTCTGATAGAGATGTGCTGAATCTGTATATTAATTTGGGGAGCATGGCCATCTTAACAATATTTAAGTCTTTCACTCCATGAGTATGAGATGTTTTTCCCTTTATTTAGATCTTAAATTTCTTTCAACATTTTATTGTTTTCAGAGTACAAGTTTTGCACTTTTGTGAAATTTTTCCCAAGTATTTTATGCTTTTTGATGCTACTATAAATGGAATAGTTTTCTTAATTTCACTTCCAGATTGTTTACTGTGTGTAGAAATATCCTGAAATCTGAACTCATTTATTAATTCTAATAATCTACTAGTTCTAATAATTTTATAGTAAATGCCTTAGGATTTTCCATATACAAAATCATGACATCTGAAAATAGAGATAGTTTTACTTCTTCCTTTCTAATCTAGATGTCTTTTCTTTTTCCTGAATAACTGTCCTGGCTAGAACTTCCAGTGTTAATTAGAAGTGGCAGACTTATCCTGTTCCTGATTCTAGGGAGAGGGTATCCAGTCTTTCACCATGAAGCATGACGTTAGCTGTGGGTTTTTCATAGGTGCCCTTTATCAGGCTGAGGAAGTTCTCTTCTAGTCCCAGTTTGTTTTATTATGAAAGGGTATTGAATTCTGTCAAATAGTTTTTCTGGGTCTATTGAGATAATCATGTGATTTTTGTTTTTTATTTTACTGATGTTAAACCAACCTCACAATCCTGGGGTAATTCCCAATTCATCATAGTATATAATTCTTTCTGTATGTTTCTAGATTTGGTTTGTTGTTAGCATTTTGTTGGACATTTTTACATCCATATTCATAAGCAATATTGGTCTGTAGCTTTCTTTTCTTTTGTAATGTTTTTGTTTGGTTTTGGTATCAAAGTAATACTAGCCTCATAGAAGAGTTGGGAGTATTTCCTCTTTTTCTATTTTTGTTTTTTTGAAAAGCTTCTGAAGAATTAGTATTAACTCTTTAAATGTTTGATAGAATTCACTGGTAAAGCCCTCTGGGCCTGGGTTTTTGTCCATTTCATCTAAGTTATCTAATTTATTGGTGTACAATTATTTGTAGTATTCCTTTATAATCCTTTTTGTTTCTGTAAGGTTGGTAGTAATATCCCCTCTTTCATTTCTGATGCCAGTAATTTTTTTTCTTGGTTATTCTAGCTAAAGGTTTGTCAATTTTGTTGATCTTTTCAAAGAACCAGCTTTGGGTTTCACTGATTTTTTTCTACTGTTTTTTCTTCTCTATTTCATTAATTTTCACTCTAATCTTTATTACTTCCTTCCTTCTGTTTGTTTTAGGCTTAGTTTGCTCTTCTTTTTCTAGTGCCTTAAGGTGGAAGTTTAGGATATTAATTTAGATATTTTTTTCTTTCTTTAACTAGAGGTATTTACAGCCATAAATTTCTCTCCAAGCATGGCTTTAGCTGCAGCCTATAAGTTTTGATATGGTGAGTCTTCATTTTCATTCATTTTAAAGTATTTTCTAATTTCCCTTTTTATTACTTCTTTGATCCTTTGTATATTTAAGAGAGTGTTATTTAATTTCTACGTATTTGTGAATTCCCCAAATTTCTTTCTGTTGCTGATTTCTAATTTCATTCCATAGTGGTCAGAGAACGTATTTTATATTATTTTTATCCCTTTTATTTATTAAGATTTCTTTTATTGCCAATATATGGTCTATTCTGGGCAATGTTTCATGTGCCCTTGAGAAGAATGTATAGTCTGCTGTTGTTGGGTGGAGTGTTCTATAGGTTGATTTGGTTTATAGTCTATTTCTTCATTCAAGTCTTCTATTTTCTTATAGATCTTCTGCTTAGCTGTTCTAACTATTATTAAAAGTGGAGTGTGAAAGTCTCTATTATTTTTTAATTGTATTTCTCTCATCATTTTTGTCAGTTTTTGCTTCATTTATTTTGGTGTTACATTGTTAGGTACATATGCTTATAATTTTTATATCTTCCTGATGGAGTAACTCTTCCATCATTACAAAATGTTCCCCATTTTCTCCAGTAACATTTTTGTTTTGTTTTGAAGTCTATTTAAAAGTCTGTTATTAGTGTAGTCGCTCTGGGTTTTCTTATGATTGCTGTTTTCACAATACATCTGTTTCCATCCTTTTACTTTCAATCTATCATAATCTTGAATCTAAAGTGTTTCTCCTATAGACAATATATTGTTGGATCTTTTTTTTAAAAATCCATTTGACAAGTTCTACCTTTGATTAGATTGTTTAACCTTTTCACATTTAATGTCATTATTGATATAGTTGGATTTATGCCTGCCATTATACTTTTTCTATATGTCACGTCTGTTTTTATACCTCTGTTCTTTCTATAGTGCTTTCTTTTATGTTAACTGAATATTTTATAATGTAGTATTTTAATATCTTTGCTAACATTTTTCTCTATTATTTTTTTATTATTTTCTTAGCTGTTGCTCTAGGGTTTAACATGAATATCTTAACTTATGAGAATCAGCTTCAGAGGCATAGTAACTTAATTCTACTGAGATATTAAAATGTCACTCCTGTATAGCTTTATCCCCTTTCCCTCTTTTTTTTTTTGAATTTTATTTTTTTAAACAGCAGGTTCTTATTAGTTACCCATTTTATACATATTAGTGTATATATGTCAATCCCAATCTCCCAATTCATCACACCACCCCCACCCCCCCTGCCACTTTCCCCCCTTGATGTCCATATGTTTGTTCTCTGCATCTGTGTCTCTATTTCTGCCTTGCAAACCAGTTCATCTGTACCATTTTTCTACGGTCCACATATATGTGTTAATATACGATATTTGTTTTTCTCTTTCTGACTTACTTCACTCTACATGACAATCTCTAGATCCATCCGTGTCTCTACAAATTACTCAATTTCGTTGCTTTGTATGGCTGAGTAATATTCCATTGTATATATGTACCACTTCTTCTTTATCCATTCATCTGTCAATGGGCATTTAGGTTGTTTCCATGTCCTGGCTATTGTAAATAGTGCTGCAATGAACACTGGGGTGCATGTGTCTTTTTGAATTATGGCTTTCTCTGGGTATATGCCCAGTAGTGGGATTGCTGGGTCATATGGTAATTCTTTTTTAGTTTTTTAAGGAACCTCCATACTGTTCTCCATAGTGGCTATAACAATTTACATTCCCACCAACAGTGCAAGAGGGTTCCCTTTTCTCCACACCCTCTCCAGCATTTGTTGTTTGTAGATTTTCTGATGATGCCCATTCTAACTGGTGTGAGGTGATACCTCATTGTAGTTTTGATTTGCATTTCTCTAATAATTAGTGATGTTGAGCAGCTTTTCATGTGCTTCTTGGACATCTGTATGTCTTCTTTGGAGAAATGTCTATTTATGTCTTCTGCCCATTTTTGGATTGGGTTGTTTGTTTCTTTAATATTGAGCTGCATGAGCTGTATATATATTTTGGAGATTAATCCTTTGTCCATTGATTCATTTGCAAATATTTTCTCCCATTCTGAGGGTTGTCTTTTCGTCTTGTTTATGGTTTCCTTTGCTGTGCAAAAGCTTTTAAGTTTCATTAGGTCCCATTTGTTTATTTTTGTTTTTATTTTCATTACTCTAGGAAACGGATCAAAAAAGATCTTGCTGTGATTTATGTCATAGAGTGTTCTGCATGTGTTTTCCTCTGAGAGTTTTATAGTGTCCAGTACTACATTTAGGTCTCTAATCCATTTTGAGTTTATTTTTGTGTATAGTGTAAAGGAGTGTTCTAATTTCATTCTTTTACATGTATGTAGCTGTCCAGTTTTCCCAGCACCACTTATTGAAGAGAATGTCTTTTCTCCATTGTATATCTTTGCCTCCTTTGTCATAGATTAGTTGACCATAGGTGTGTGGGTTTATCTCTGGGCTTTCTATCTTGTTCCATTGATCTATGTTTCTGTTTTTGTGCCAGTACCATATTGTCTTGATTACTGTAGCTCTGTAGCATAGTCTGAAGTCAGGGAGTCTGATTCCTCCAGCTCCGTTTTTTTCCTTCAAGACTGCTTTGGCTATTCGGAGTCTTTGGTGTCTCCATACAAATTTTAAGATGATGTGTTCTAGTTCCGTAAAAAATGCCATTGGTAATTTGATAGGGATTGCACTGAATCTGTAGATTGCTTTGGGTAGTATAGTCATTTTCACAATATTGATTCTTCCAATCCAAGAACATGGTATATCTCTCCATCTGTTGGTATCATCTTTAATTTCTTTCATCAGTGTCTTATAGTTTTCTGCATACAGGTCTTTTGTCTCCCTAGGTAGGTTTATTCCTAGGTATTTTATTCTTTTTGTTGCAATGGTAAATGGGAGTGTTTCCTTAATTTCTCTTTCAGATTTTTCATCATTATTGTATAGGAATGCAAGAGATTTCTGTGCATTAATTTTGTATCCTGCTACTTTACCAAATTCATTGATTAGCTCTAGAAATTTTCTGGTGGCATCTTTAGGATTCTTTATGTATAGTATTTTATCATCTGCAAACAGTGACAGTTTGACTTCTTCTTTTCCAATTTGTATTCCTTTTATTTCTTTTTCTTCTCTGATTGCTGTGACTAGGATGTCCAAAACTATGTTGAATAATAGTGGTGAGAATGGACATCCTTGTCTCGTTTCTGATCTTAGAGGAAATGCTTTCAGTTTTTCACCATTGAGAATGATTGCTGTGTGTTTGTCATATAGGGCCTTTATTATGTTGAGGTAAGTTCCCTCTATGCCCACTTTCTGGAGAGTTTTTATCATAAATGGGTGTTGAATTTTGTCAAAAGCTTTTTCTGCATCTATTGAGATGATCATATGGTTTTTATTCTTCAATTTGTTAATATGGTGTATCACATTGATTGATTTGCATATATTGAAGAATCCTTGCATCCCTGGGATAAATCCCACTTGATCATGGTGTATGATCCTTTTAATGTGTTGTTGGATTCTGTTTGCTAGTATTTTGTTGAACATTTTTGCATCTATATTCATCAGTGATATTGGTCTGTAAGTTTCTTTTTTTGTAGTATCTTTGTCTGGTTTTGGTAACAGGGTGATGATGGCCTCATAGAATGAGTTTGGGAGTGGTCCTTCCCCTGCAATTTTTTGGGAGGAGTTTGAGAAGGATGGGTGTTAGCTCTTCTCTAAATGTTTGCTAGAATTCACCTGTGAAGCCATCTGGTCCTGGACTTTTGTTTATTGGAAGATTTTTTAATCACAGTTGCAATTTCATAACTTGTGATTGGCCTGTTCATATTATCTATTTCTTCCTGGTTCAGTCTTGGAAGGTTATACCTTTCTAAGAATTTGTCCATTTCTTCCAGGTTGTCCATTTTATTGGCATAGAGTTGCTTGTAGTAATCTCTTAGGATGCTTTGTTTTTCTGCAGTGTCTGTTGTAACTTCTCCTTTTTCATTTCTAATTTTATTGATTTGAGTCCTCTCCCTCTTTTGCTTGATGAATCTGGCTAATGGTTGATCAATTTGGTTTATCTTTTCAAAGAACCAGCTTTTAGTTTTATTGATCTTTGCTATCGTTTTCTTTGTTTCTATTTCATTTATTTCTGCTCTGATCTTTATGATTTCTTTCCTTCTGCTAACTTTGGGTTTTGTTTGTTCTTCTTTCTCTAGTTCCTTTAGGTGTAATGTTAGATTGTTCACTTGAGATTTTTCTTGTTTCTTGAGGTAGGCTTGTATAGCTATAAAATTCCCTTTTAGAACTGCTTTTGCGGCATCCCATAGGTTTTGGATCACCGTGTTTTCATTGCCATTTGTCTCTAGGTATTTTTTGATTTCCTCTTTGATTTCTTCAGTGATTGCTTGGTTATTTAGTAACGTATTGTTTAGCCTCCATGTGTTTGTGTTTTTTACATTTTTTTCCCTGTAATTCATTTCTAATCTCATAGCCTTGTGGTCAGAAGAGATGCTTGATATGATTTCAGTTTTCTTAAATTTACTG
>NW_020174422.1:1362801-1426827 GCF_003031525.2 Neophocaena asiaeorientalis asiaeorientalis | reverse complement strand
TCTCTCTCTTCTCCTTCTGGGACCCCTATAATGCGAATGTTGTTGTGTTTAATGTTGTCCCAGAGGTCTCTTAGGCTGTCCTCATTTCTTTTCACTCTTTTTTCCTTATTTTGTTCTGCAGCAGTGAATTCCACCATTCTGTCTTCCAGGTCACTTATCCATTCTTCTGCCTCAGTTATTCTGCTATTGATTCCTTCTAGTGTAGTTTTCATTTTAGTTATTATATTGATCATCTCTGTTTGTTTGTTCTTTAATTCTTCTAGGTCTTTGTTAAACATTTCTTGCATCTTCTTGATCTTTGCCTCCATTGTTTTTCTGAGGTCCTGGATCATCTTCACTATCATTATTCTGAATTCTTTTTCTGGAAGGTTGCCTATCTCCACTTCATTTAGTTGTTTTTCTGGGGTTTTATCTTGTTCCTTCATCTGGTACATAGCCCTCTGCCTTTTCATCTTGTCTATCTTTCTGTGAATGTGGGTTTTTTTTTCCCACAGGCTGCAGGATTGTAGTTCTTCTTGCTTCTGCTGTCTGCCCTCTGGTGGATGAGGCTATCTAAGAGGTTTGTGCAAGTTTCCTGATGGGAGGGACTGGTGGTGGGTAGAGCTGGTTGTTGCTCTGGTGGACAGAGCTCAGTAAAACTTTAATCCTCTTGTCTGATGATGGGTGGGGCTGGGTTCCGTCCTTGTTGGTTGTTTGGCCTCAGGCGACGCAACACTGGAGCCTACAGGGCTGTTTGGTGGGGCTAATGGTGGACTCTGGGAGGGCTCACGCCAAGGAGTACTTCCCAGAACTTTTGCTGCCAGTGTCTTTGTCCTCACAGTGAAACAAAGCCACTCCCCGCCTCTTCAGGAAACCCTCCAACACTAGCAGGTAGGTCTGGTTCAGTCTCCTACAGGGTCACTGTTCCTTCCTGTAAGGCCAACTGGCCCGAGGCAGGGGAACGCAATCAGACTCACAGGTTGCATCAGACCGAAACTTTCCTGACCACCCAGCTCCAGAAACTGACCTGGAGACTTTCCGGACCACCCAGTTCCAGGAACTGACCTGGGGACCTTCCCCCTGGCCCAGCCTTCCCGCCTTTCGAGGGGCGGGACTAACGGTCCCAAGACTGATGCAACCGGCACCAGATATTGCCATGATACCCGAAGAGACCACCAAATAAGGAATAACCAGCGCCCTCCCGGATTCACCACACCCCTTTCCCTTCTTCCCCTATAAATTCTGCCCAAACCCTTGCCTGGGCGCGACTTCTCTGGCCCCTTTCTCTCGGACCAGTGAACCTCGCCCGGGAACATTCCCAAATAAAGCTTGTTTAAGCGCTCCTCCGTTTCTTGGTGCCGTTCCTTACACTTCCCCTGGGTCCTGATGCGCACACTACTTTGTGTGTGTCCTCCAAGACTGGAGTCTCTGTTTCCCCCAGTCCTGTCAAAGTCCTGCAATCAAATCCCACTAGCCTTCAAAGTCAGATTCTCTAGGAATTCCTCCTGTTGCTGGACCCCCAGGTTGGGAAGTCTGAAGTGGGACTCAGAACCTTCACTCCAGTGGGTGGACTTCTGTGGCAACATTGTTCTCCAGTTTGTGAGTCACCCACCCAGCAGTTATGGGGGTTGATTTTATTGTAATTGCGCCCCTCCTACTGTCTCATTGTGGCTTCTCCTTTGTCTTTTGATGTGGGGTCTCTTTTTCAGTGAGTTCCAGTGTCTTCCTGTAGATGACTGTTCAGCAGTTAGCTGTGATTCTGGTGCTCTCGCAAGAGGGAGTGAGCACTTTCCCCTCTTTTTGTGACGTTATTATACATATTACATTTATAAATGTTATAAACCGAGCGTTAGATTGTATCACTTTTTATAATTTTATGTCTTTTGAAGAAGGTGAGAGAAGGAAGCAGAGTAAATATAAGTTTATAGTTCTTGTTATATTCACCTCCTTATTTATCATTTCTGGATGTTTTCTTCTGTCCCTGTGCATTCAGGTTACCATCTGGAGTAACTTTCTTAGCCCTATACAGCTTTACTCTTACCTCCTTTGCGCTGTCACTGGAAAATATGTTACATTTCTATATGTTATAAGCTCAGTAGTACATTGTGTACATATTATTTTATACAATGGATTTTTAAATCAGTGACGAGAAGAAAGAAGAAAAAATTTGCACCTATGCTGTCTTTTTTTTTTTTTTTTTTTTTTGTGGAACTCAGGCCTCTCACTGTTGTGGCCTCTCCCATTGCGGAGTACAGGCTCTGGATGCGCAGGCTCAGTGGCCATGGCTCACGGGCCCAGCTGCTCCACGGCATGCAGGACCCTCCCAGACTGGGGCACAAACCTGTGTCCCCTGCATCGGCAGACGGACTCTCAACCACTGCGCCACCAGGGAAGCCCTATGCTGTCTTTTATAGTTATAAAGTTACCTTTCCTAGTGCTGTCTTTTCCGTACAGATTCAAAAGAGCGAGTCTGGGGTCACTTGCTTTCATCATAAAGAACTTCCTTTATTGTTTCTCATAAGGTGTGTCTGCTAGCAACAAATTTCCTCAGTATTTGATTATGTGGAAATATCCTTATTTCACTTTCATTTTTGAAAGACAGCTTTGCTGAATATGGGATTCTTGGTTGACAGTTTTTTTCCGTTAAGCACTTTGAATATGTTATTCTACTTCCTTCTGGGTTCCATTGTTTCTGATGAGAAATCAGTTATTATTCTTACTGGGATTCCCCTGTGACAACTCCTTTTTCTCTTGCTGCTTTCAGGATTTTCTCCCTGTCTTTAGGTTTCAGTATTTTCACTATGATGAATCTGTTTGTGGATCTCTTTCCTTTATCCTACTTGGAGTTCCTCGAGTTTCCTGGCTATGTAGAGTTTTTCAATATTTGGGAAGATTTCAGCTATAATTTTTTTAAAAAGTTCCTTTCTCTCTTCTCTCGTTCTAGTACTCCCATTATGCATATGATGGTACATTTGATGATGTCCTGCATTTTTCTGAGGCTCTGTTCATATTTCCTCATTCTTTTTTCTTTCTGTTCTTCAGACTGCATAATTTCTATTGCTCTATCTTCAAGGTTCTTCTTCCAATTCACTTATTGTTGACCTCCTTTAGTGAATTTTTCATTTCAGTGATTGTTTTTTCCAACTCCAGAACTTCCTTTTGGTACTTTTCAAAATAACTTCTATCTCTTTATTGATATTCTCTGTTTGGTGAGATGATATCATCATACCTACTTTCACTTCTTCAATTATAGTTTCCTTCAGTTTTTGTTTTTTAAAAAACAAACATATTTATAATGGCTACTTTGAAATCTTTGTTAAATCTGATATCTGGTCACTCTCACAGGCATTTTCTGTTTCTTGCTTTTTCCTGTGTGTGCTTTTTATCCATTTGTTCCCCCCCACCCTGTCATACATTTCTGTTTCTTTTCATAGCTCATAATTTTTTGTTGGAACTTGGACATTTAGATAATACATCGTAGCATCTCTGGGTACTGATTCCCACACTTCTGGGGCTTGTAATTGTTATTTGCCTGCTTATTTGTTTAGTGACTGGCTGGATTATTTTAGTGGGAAATCTCTGATGTTGCTCCTCAGGGGATGCAGCCTTGGGTATGCCCACAGTCACCCTGGGATGACGCTGGTCTTCGCAGTCCTCTCTTTAACTTTCTCTTTCCCTGACCACACCAAGCTGTTAAATTCCACTCATTTCCAGCTCATTACTCTATTGATTTCAACAATGTCCTGGGGTATAAATATAGATCTGCTTCACAGATCTATCCAATCAAATCCAAGCTCCTTTGAAGGGACAGTTCCTGAGGTCACTACTTAAGATTTGTTCTGGCCCCAGGAAGTCTCTTTCTCTCTGGCAAACCAGCCTGCCTACTATTTACCTTACATCTCCAGTGACTCTAGAAATCTTCTCCCAGTTGCCTCTCACCATAACTTCCCTAAGGGCATTTCTGAGAGTGCTATTGGCTTGAACTTCTCTACTCTCTATTGCAAATAAATGCAGCTGCTTTGGGAAAAGATTTGGGGCTCTCTGTTTCATAGTTTGTTTCTATTCCCAGGCAACACTATTTCTCAGCAGTGTCGTGCCCATGTATAGCCTCTGTTCCATGAGTGGGGGCTAGGCAGAAGAAGGAGTCCCCACCTCTTGGCCACACTCACCTAGAACTTAAATTCAGCAACAGGTAGCTTGGACCAGGATAGAAAATGTCCTATCTGGGAAGACAGTCCTTCAATTGGGAGCTGGGGGCAAAGGAGACCTTGTGTTCTTGGTTGCACTAGTCTGGAGTAGCGTTTCCATTTCGTTGAGCTGGGAGGTGGGAGGAAAGAGGGTCCTGGTTCAAATACCACAGATTCGCTGTTCTTACCAAGTTTTAGTAAATTTTCTTGAATAAATGTTTCATTTGCTGTGTGCACTTAGGACCATTTCTAGAGACTTTAAATGGTTCTTTTAAAATAATGTCCACCAGTTTCACTGGAGAGTAGGTTGGATAGTGCCTCATGCTGTCATACTAGAAGTGGACTCTCTTTCAGAACCTGTAATGCTTTATTTTAGGGTGTGACTATTTTATAAATACATATACATCTCCACAGAACAACAGTTCTCTAACTTTAATATGTACATAAATCACCCATGAAACTTGTTAAAAAATGGAGGTCTGGGGGCCTCATGCCCCAGAGATTATGATTTTCTAGGACTGGGGTGGAAGCCAAAAAGAAATCTACACTTTTAGCAAGTCTACTACAAGATTCTTTGAAAAAAAAATTGTACTAAAAAGACTAATGCATACAAGCTAAGACTCATCTCTTTTTCAACAGGTTTTATGTGTACTAAGAGACTCTGTGGCTATGACAGGGTCAAATCCTGGCTATTAAACATGACAATCGTGTGTGTGCCTGTGTGTGTGTGTGTGTGTGTGTGTGCGTGCACGCGTGTGTTCCCCAAAACCTGAGCTCTCTGGGGCCCTCCTTTTTCTAAATTCTGCCTTCTGTTGTGAAAGGCTTTCTCACAAATTCTCCTTTCCCTGTGTGTGGCCTCCTGCTCTGATGGGAGTGTGGGCGATGGAAGTGGGGTCACTTCATCATAGGAAGTGCTGTCTGTTTGGGGGTAGGGAATTACTTGTGGAATCATGGTTTGGGGCTGCTGAGAATCAGAGATGACAGAGGACCCCAGAGCAAGGCTTCTCAAATTGGGGTCAGGAAACCTGCTCAGAATCTTTACCTCTCCCGCACCAGATCTGATTCTTCCTTGGTGCTACCATTTCTAACTTCCCCTCAAAACAAAGAGAGCACCACAGGCTTTGCTGCAATTGGTCTGATTTGCACACCATCAAGTGGCAGTATGTGCCTCTGGTGAGCAAATTAATGGGATTAAAGCGGCTATCAACATGCGGCAGCAGAAGGGCTTCCTACTGTCCAGCTGCACGTGGTTATCACTAATATGAGTCCTCACAGTCCTAACAACAGAAAATGAATATCACTTCATATTTTAAAACTCCAGACAGAAACCATTAGCAATTTATTTCCCCAAAGAACCGGCTAATTAAAGTTGTAAATAAGACTGTGTTGTTTGTATGCGCTCCTGTGAGTGTCTTTTTCACGAGGAACTGGAGCATAGGTGGCTACCTGATTGTTCTGTTGCATATTATAGTACAACCCGATCCTAATTCCACCTGCCCACACTCCCATCAGAGCAGGAGGCCACATTCAGGGGAAGGAGAATTTGTGAGAAAGCCTTTCACAACAGAAGGCGAAATTAAGAAAAAGGAGGGCCCCAGAGAGCTCAGGAAACCTGGCTTCACGAGGCACTATAAGAAGCCAGAGAATATCTTCCTACTGGATTTAGTAGGTGGGTTATTATTATTATTATTATTAAAGATCAAAAGAATAGGATTCCCCAGGGGAAACTGCAAAAGAACATGTTATAACAAAAAGCCAAAGATCAACCAATTTTAACCTTTTTCTTTCAGAGTCGCTCATGCACCATACTCAGTGGGGCATTATACTCCCACACTATCCACATGTTAATAATTGATAGCCTTTATTGGTACCAATTCACAGACAAAATTTAGGAAATTTCTGATTTTGCTTCCACGATTTAATGATATGCAATTATTTCTCAGTAATGGTCACCTCAGCTGGGGTCGGGTCTTTAACTGGTATATAGAACTAGACATGAAAACTGAACTTAAAAAACAGATGAATTATAACTAGATCATCTTCATTTACCAAACAGTATGCCTAGGGGTTCTTTAAATTATAAAGAAGAACTGGTACTTATAGAGTTAATTCACAGACCATTAATTACTATCAATGAATGAACAATAAGTGTTAAGTCAATACTGATTATTAATTGAAAAATATACCTGACCTCCCCTCATTTAAATGGAGCCCCTTTTGTTATTGTCCATCGTAGCAGCACTGACTCTTCCAACATAAGACTTACTGATTTGTATTTACATATTTACTTAAGAGATTCTATAGTATCACCTGTCTCTCCACTGGAACCTCCGAGGACAGACCACTTTGTTCACCACTATATGCTCAACATCCAGCACAATGTCTAACCCTTAATTATTTGTGGAATGAATGAAGAAAGAAGTCATGAGGTTCTTGGGATCTTATACTGGGGAGGGTGATCGGTAGGCTTTAGGATTCCCTTGAATCCCCTGAAAACGCCTAAAAAAAAGTTGTCCACATACATTTCTCTGGAAAGAAGACCCACAACTTTCATTAGATTTCAAAGGGGTCTGTGACCTCCCCGAAAGGTAAGGGATCACTGGCCTATTTCACTGATAAAACAGGATTCAGTAGCAAAGAACTCACCTGTAGCCTGAAACAAAGTACGTTGCACGTACCTTTACATGGACAGATGTGTGGGCATATGTATAGGTTCTTTTCCAAGAACCGAAAAGGAAATGCCTCAGTGAACTTACAAAACAATCCACATTCCCACTTCCCCTGAGTAACTGATCATTCCTACAGTCACTGGGCTCCAGCAGTAGCTGCTTAAATTCATCTGCTTCTTGGCAGCAACATCCATCACTCAGGCCAGAGAAAAGGAGTCTGTAATTCCCTCCATTCACCTCCTTGGGTTGCTGACATCCGTCTTAGGGGAAGTCCCTTTTAATAAGAAACCTGTAAACCTCCCAGTTAACAAAAGTACCTGCCGCGTTTATAACGCACCAGTTCAGCCAATTTGATCAAACAACCCTGGGATTTCCCTTCCTCTGCCCTGCAGCCAGAGGAGAGCCAGCCTAATCAGGCTAACCAGGCACCGCAAAGGGAGACTAGAGACGGACGGGCTGGAACATGCTAATTGGCTGTTGTATATTAAACCTCCTCTTCTTCCCTCCCAGCTCCAGAAGATGCTTCCCTTCAGTAAATTTCCACCCTCGTTTTTATTTTTTTTGTCCTGAAAATGGAGACTTCAGGAGTAAATTTGTCAGAGGAAAGGTTTTTGATGTGTTATTAACTCTCAGTTATCCATATTGACAGAGAAGAGCAGTGGTGCAGATAATTCAAAGCCAAAGGCTCTTTCCATTTAACTTTGTAGTTCATTGTTTTGAGGGGCCTGATGGTAGACTTACCTCCCTAATTATGTTTGTCTTTGCTTCTTATTAAACTTAGTTTGTCTGCCTTAGGGCCAGGCAGTTGGGTGACATGAAGATTCTGGCACAGAATTTGTAAAATTCACCAGGGGAAGTCCACAGGGCACAAAGATAATCAAACTTGACTCGATTTGAGTTCATGTTCTCAATCGCCTGTGATCAATTGGTTTGCTCCTCTGTGACTAAAGCAAGCCTGGGATGAGACATAATTATAGAAGACTAGTTGGACTAGTCTTTACATTTAGATGAACACAAGACTGCTGTGGCCCAAACTGGTAACACAGCCAATATTGATCTTTTCCCTGCCTGGTCCCACAACCTTCTATTCCGCAGCCAGAGGTCCCTTCCCATTCAAAGCTCACGCTGCTCACCTCCACCTTACATCCTGCAATGGCTCCCTGTGCTAATCATTAGGGCTATTCACAAATACCCACTCTCTCCTGCCCAACACGTGGAGGTAGGACCATATACCTCCACCCACGATGTTAGATGTGGCCGTGTGACTGGTGTTGGGTAGGGAAATGCGTCACTCCTAGGTGGAAGGTTTCAGAGCTAGCGTGCGCTTGGCTACTTGCTTTGTCTGCTGAGGCACTGGCCGCACCTGAGACAGTGGCTGCTCCCTCAGTCTGGGCGTCTCATCGAGTGAGTGCGATGAGCACAGCCCCCATCCGCCAGTGATGGGCGTGTGGCAGGAACAAGAAATGAACCTCTATTACTTTAAACCACTGAGATTGTACGGTTCTTAGGTCACTCAGCATCTCTGTCACCGCACATATCAAGCTGTACCATGACTGTCTGAGTTATCTCCCTGACTAGACACTGAAAACTTGAGGCCAGAATTATTTCTGTGTATAACATAGTCCAGTGTATACCATTGTTAAAACAACTCCATAGAAAATGAAATTATCTTTTTTTCTGGCCTCTGTGATCCTCTGTGTTTATGTTTTTCTAACACCTGCCCCTCTCCCAGCATCACCAGATGAAATGATATGGTGTCTTTGGAGTTCAGATATACGGGGAATGGTGGAGCTATTCTTTTGGACCAGTAGTACGAGCAGGAAGAGCTGGCAGAGGGGAGAGAGAGAGATGTCGAGGCATACTTAGGCTGCAGACATTTCAGATACAACGGGACCAAGGGGCAGACAAGATTTCAAAGTCTTGGGGAGACCACATGGAAAAATTACTATCCCAAAGTGTTAGTTTTACGAGGAGTCACAGGTGTCATCTGGACTAGATTCCTGTATCACCAGCATCTTCATTATCATAACTCCGATATTTACTGATAATGGACCATGTACCAGGCACATCTCCAGCCACCTTACAATTAACTCACCGCATCCTCACGGCAGCCCTATAAGGTGGCTATTATTATTTCCATTTTACAGATGAAGAAACGGAAGCACAGCCAGGTAAATTTCCTATGGCCACACAGCTAGCAAACATCCCTCTCTGAATTCAGCGTCTGCTTGAAGTCTCCCCATCCCGGGGAGCTCACTAACTTCCAGTACATCCCACCTCCTGAGCCATGCGCTGCCTCCCCCTCCAACTGCCGTCCCCTGGACTGTTCTGCCTCCTAGACCAACACAAAACAATTCCACCCTCTTCTCTCCAAGGCGGCCCTCCACATAACTGAAGGCAGCAACTGTGTGTCCCGCAAGGCTCCTCTTCTCTAGTCTAAGCAGCCCAGTTCACTCAACCGTTTCCAACACGCCACAGCCTGAGGTGCCTCTCATCCCAGCTTAGTGACTCACATGTGCCAGTGGGTTTAGTCAGCGGAGTGGAACTGGGCACTCTCCTTTCTAGTCCTGCACTGGGCTGATGGCTTCTACAACCCTAGCACGTTCCCTTCACCCTGTAAAGCAGGGTCCGGAGGCAGAAATGAGGCCATAGCCTGCTGCGGGAACAGCCGGCTCACCATGTGTCCTGCGCTCGTCCCTGTCTTGGCAAATGGAATGCTACAAGGGGCCGCGTGTTCAGAGTTGCTCACTCCTCCTCGGCTTGCAAGTCTGTTTCTGCCCTCTCCACCGCAGCCCCGGCCCCCTCGTTATTCTCCTGCCCCCGAGAAGAGACCCTGCACTCACCATGGAGTTCATGGCGAAGTGATTGTGCTGCGTCTGGAGGTCCAGGGCGTGCTGGTAGCTGACTCCAATCTCTGTATGGCTCTGGAGGAATAACTCCTTGTTGTGGCTTATCCAGTCGAACATCTAGAGGGGGAAAGAAGGTGCACAGTCATCATGGGGGTATGGGTCCAACAGCAAGGAACTTTCAGAGCTACTGGGAGAAAAGCAGCCTTCCTGCTGGGGCCCAGTGAGGACCAGTCATCATGCTCAGGGTCGGGGGTGGCCCACACCCTGGCTTCCCAGGAGAGCCCTCCTCCTTAGCAGAAGGCCCTGCCACCAGCCTCTATGTTTTCCTACAGAGCCTAGAGGAAGAGAGAAAATGAGTAAGAGGACCAAGGAGAAGGGGGAGGAAGCTGCTCACTTTCCCTAGTTACTTCCCCTTTTAAAAGCTTTTAGAAATCGTCAAAAGCCATGCCCCCCTCAATGCATGCTTTAGGGACGGGTGAAGTGGAGACAAGTGGGAGGTTTAATCCACTCCCTACTGCCCCAGCAGGAGAGAGAGACACTTGTTGGAAGCCACAGGGCATCCTAACATGCCCCATCCCACTTACACTGCCCGACCACATATTGTTGAACTGACTCTGAACGCAGTCACCTTTTCTTGTGACTCCACAGCCTCACAGTTCCAGGGTTTCTGCTATGACCCATGAGGAACCAGCAGAGGAGGATTTTAAGGGTAGAGTGAATACTGCCTAGCACAGTGGGCACTGAGCCATTTTCCTCCCCACGGCTCTGTACCTGGTTTTCATTTAGGTTTCCACCTCTCCCACAGGTGGCCCACTCACTTTTAGGGGAGCTAACCAGAACCTCAATTCCAAGGGAAAGCCTGGTCACTCTAAGGGTTACCCCTTCTCAGGACACCAGATCTAAGCCAATCAGTGTATGACATTTCCTGACCCATGGGATTGTCTTAGAAACGGGAACGTTATCCAATTCAGTACAATAAAACACAAAGGGCAGTTTGCTGGAAGCTCCTGGGAAAACAGAACTGTAGTTGTTTAGATATGACTTCTCTTCCTCTGATACTGTCGTTGTGACCCTGCACCTCAAATTGCTGTACCCATTCTGCTGGCAGCTTGAGGGTGAAGCCAATGGGCAGAGAAAGAGTGTAGCCAAAACAATGGCAGGAAACAAGCAGAGCCCTGATTAAGCCTTGCCTGATCTCCACACTGTGTCTGGACTTGCTTAGTACCTGAGCCAAGAAATCCTCTTTATTATTCAAACTGGTTTAATTTGGATTTTCTGTAATTCTCTGCCCAGAGTAGTCAAGTGATATAGCCAGGAAACGTGTTAAACCTTTGGAGAAGAGGATCGCTATACTTGGAACTCATGGTCCATAGTTTGGGATGAGCTAAAGGCTGCAGCTCAGTTGCAGAGTAGAGCAGGGAAGAACGGAGCACAGGTGTAGGCTGAGAAGCTGCAAAGATCATGCCAGCTTTCCTGGAAGGCAGAATCACAGCCTCATTCCACTTTTCCCCTTTAAACGGAAAAGCGAATTTACTTTTTCAGTTACGTTTAACCAGCATTTATCTGACACTCATTACACGCCAGGCACTATACAAGGCAAAAATGATTAATATGTGGTTCTTGAGTTTAAGTGGCTTAAAAGCCAGTGTGGAAAGCAAACATGGACTCAGATACAGAGTTAGCACAACTTGGCATATGACCTGATTAAAATCACAACTCAACAAAGAAATCTATCAAGATAAAGGTCAGTGTGGTGTATCAAGGTAGCAGCCTCTCTTGATGGTGTGAAGAGAGGGAAGAGCAGAGAAGGCTTCCCAAAGGAGGTGACACCTGACTTGACCCTGACTCAGGTAGGAATTAGCCAGGTGAAAGAGTGAGATGTGAGCTCCACGCAAAGGGAAGATCAAAGGGGCAGAACTGTGGGGCAGTCCAGTGCGTAGCGGGCTCTGAAAGCACCACTTCTGTGCTTCTGGACCTGATGTGAGGAGAAGATGTGGCTGGGGAGGTAGAAGGGACCATGGAGAGTCCTGGACACAGGCTTTAGGAAACCTGGACCATATACTGTGGGCAGCAAGATGTCAGTGGAGGGTTGTAAGCTGAGCAGTGAAATGTGATGTGAGCTTTGAGAGCAGCATGGGATGTGGACTGGCGGGGAGAGATGGAGCAGTAAGAATGGTTAGGAGGCTGTAATCCTGGGGAGCAAGAGCGAGAACCTGGAAACCCAGATGTGGGGAGTGACAGTGGAGTCTGTGAAGTGGGCAGAGCGAGAGTTACTAGGAAGGGACTGAGGACTCCCAACTGTTTGGGGAGGGAGGGTGAGAAAGAGAGAGGGAAGACAGCCAGGTATCTGGCATGGCGCCCTGGATCCTTGTAAGAGAAGGTGCCCCCATGGCACCACCTCAAGAGGAGGGCAAGAAGCTGGGGTAGGGGAGGAGAGACAGCAGGTTCCGTTTCAGATGCTGAGTTTGCGAGGCTTAGGAGACCTTCAGGTGGAGGTGTCCTGTGGGCAGTTAGAGTTTTGTCTGGAGGTCAGGAGAGGGACACCAAGGCTATGACAACCCATGGTTAAGTATAAGCACATCACCTTCCCAAGGCAAATGGGCATAAAATGGGATTGAATCTGGAGATGATTCTCCCTTTTGAATTACCCAGATCACTTCCAGCTACCTACACAGATAAAGGGCAAAAGTATCCTTCACTTTCAAGTGTCAGCAGATGCTCCAGGCTGGGGGTGCCTGCGGAGGCTGGGCAGGATCGGTGGCGTGCGCCACGCTGGGTCTGCCAGCCACAGCCAACCCCACACCACAGGCACGCGGTCAGCGCTTTTTAAAATTACTATTAAGGACAAGAGGGGAAGAAGACAAGTGCCCCAGGAGTCTGAAGGAACTTCACTGTGTAATTTTTGTTCTTTTAAATTCTGCCTCTCAACCCCATTTAAAAATAATCCTCATCTCTTTTCCTTGTTGACCAAAGGATCAATAAAATTAATGAAAATCTGAAATGCCTGAAGTCCTTGGAACTTAGGATGAAAAGTGCTCACTCATACTTTCTTGTCTATCCCAGTGGCCTAGAAGTGACCTTCCCTGTATTTTCTGTTAAATGAGTACTTAGATATGCTAATAAACAGAGAGTTATGTGCTAGCACCAGAATGATTAGATTGCCTGGCGCCAGGTCCCTGCTGGACTACAGAGCAAGGAGAGCTGAACACGGGCCAGTTAAGGAGAAAAGCAATAACAACAGTGAGTTAAAAGGCAGGCGAGAGCGGAGAGTGCTGGAGGAACCGCACGCCTCGTTGAATGGGCTTCTCACACAATGAGGTCTGCACCCAGGCCACTGCGCCCCATCTGCCTTCCATACTGAAGCACACGAGCTGTCTCTGGGGGCTGCGCATTCTGGGAAAGTTCAGCTGTGCCGGAGGCTAGAGGCAGTCCTCCAAGGAGGTGACACTCATCTCAGGCACCTAGGGACCAGACAGTCGATGTGATATCAGGAACCACGGTCTCTCCAACGTGGCAGTTTCCTAGGGACAGTCTCAAGTCTTCTCTAGGCCTGAATCTGCTGCCTAATTGTATATAATACTCACTTTTGTGAGCCTGGTTGCCTGCAAGGGTCACCAGCATTTCTGCTGCATTCACTGCAGCTGGCTGCAGAGAGAGAACGTGTGTGCGCGCACACGCATGTAAGCACCCATGTGTGTGTGCAGTTAAGTGGGATAAGGACTAGGCTGGCTCTGGGCCTGGCTCTGTCACTAATTACCCATGAGACTGCGGGCAAGTCTCTTCTTTTCTGGGCTTCTCTTCATTTCCAAAGGATAAGCAGTGCCCAGAATGGAGGTAAGCATCCTGGTTTACAATCAGCTCAATTTGGAAACTTACGGAGTGTATTTTTTTCCATTCAAAATAAAAATTAGTTTTATTGAGTCTCCTGGGTCAGAATGCTTATTCCTTGCTACAGCTTAACATTTCTAACTTTTGAATACAAAGAATGACTGTAAGAAAACTGGCATTGTTCTTAATAGCCAGAGAAATGCAGCTTCTTAGTCTCAGCCTTGACATCTATCTGTCCAGTGCTTTAGGGTTCAAAATGTCCATTCACAAGCATCATCTCACTGCCTCCAGCAGGCCCACTTTACGGATGGAAAACAGGTTCAGAAAAGTGAAGCCCCCCCAGTGGGCTTCATTCAGGCCACCCAAGGCACATTCACTGAGTGTCTGTTGATCCAGGCTCTTGGGACACTGCCCTGCCTCCTGCATGTGACTGTAGGAACTCCTCTGCCCAGGCTCCACAGAGCAGTTGCCCCCCAGAAGGCAGCCACCAGGGCACTGTGGGGCTCCAGCGGTGGGAGGCTGCTGCCCCTCACATGCGGCCATTCAGTGGCCAGTACCCGGCCCCCTCGTCTCTGCCTCCCACCTGCCCCCTCAGTGCCTGGGGATGGCTGATTCAAATAACTCCACTTCTCTCAATAAATACTTACTGAATGAAAGAAATGCATCAGGGAGTTGGTCACAGGCTCTGGGGTTGCTAATCTCCAGACAAGCTGACCCTTTCTAAACTAGGACATTTTATGATTTGATCTATTTGAATTGGGCTTTCTGGAAGACACCTGAACTAGACACTGGAACAAAAATCTAAAGAAAAAAAAACCCAAAAAAACTAAAGAAAATATCTCCACAGTGGTTTCAAACATTTTGAACTGTCTTTTTTTTTTTTGAGAAGACACAAATGGTAGGTTCAACAAAATGTAAAACAACAAAATTCCTCCAGGAGGAAAGTTCATGTCTAAATAATGAAATTTTATCTCTTTGTTTGGAAACCAACATAGTTTTGTCTCATTAAGAAGATAGATGTTACATGTAAGCTACTTGGGGTTTTTTTTTTCCACGTTTTGCAAAGTAATGTTTTTATGCTGGCTTAAACTCAGTGAAAATATACAAATCTAGTTCTTAATATATAATAAATGATAAATGAATCTATTTAAAAGCAAATTAGGAAAATAAACAGAAACCTTTTCTCCTTTTCTTTTAAATATGGGGATAGCTAAAAGGTTATTATTGTTCTGTTTTTAATAAAGCATAAACTATTTCATAGAGCAAGGATATTAAATAAGGAGCTTGGTCTTATTTTCCTTCATTTGCCAAATTTAGCAACAGCGTCTGATTTAGAGTTTTAACTTTCAAACTACCTTACCACCTAGTGTTAGTGATTTATACTGTCTGTAATTTAGATGACACTGGTTTTAATTTGCTCATTTTCAGGTTTGGTGACTTGGTTGAGAGGACAGAAGACAACCAATGGATTTTCTTTCCTAAATATGCACATTCCAGTATCACCTGTTGTCCCCTGTTACCCTGCTTGGACACTGCAGCGACCCATCCATAAAAGCCTGTGCCCTAAAGAATACTAACAACCTCCTTGCCAGAGAACCTTGCTACATCTGAAAACTTGCTGTGCAGTCAACTCGAAAATAAAATGTTACGTGAGTTACAGTGCAAAGAACAGAGGCTTCAAATCAGGAGACTTGGGTTCTAGTGCAGATCTGCTTTATAAACTTTGACAAGTTAGGTTAATGGTCTAAATCTCAGTTTCCTTACCTTGAAATGGGGATAAAAATGTATACTATTTCAACCTTAGCATAACAGTGAGATTCAAATAAGACAATAGCTTCATGCTTCGGTCAGTGCTATACACCAGATAGATTTTCAAATCTACACAGTGAGCATATTCTATCGCACGTAGTTCCCTAATGTTTTGTTTTAGAGCACAAAACAGACGAAAGGTGTGGATTTAAAACTGCACTGTGTTCATTTTGCAAAATCACCATGGGCTCATGGAAATCCCGTCTGCGGCTCGTACACAAACATCCACAGCCCATCCCTCCCGAAGACACACTCCCAGTGCCCCCGCAGGGCACTGCCCAGACCAGGGATACCCATGCATCCTCCCGCTGCCCCCACCCTGACACACACTCAGGGCCCTGTGGTGCCTTTGCCCACACAGGACTCAGAGCTCCGTACACTCTCTCAGGGTCATGCCTGAGGGCACTGTCCCCTCCTGCCCTCCCGGTGTAGCCTAACCAGGGATCTCACCCGCTCCTGCCTTGCTTCCAAACTCCCCCTTCCCCATCCTCTCTGCTACTCCCCAACCCTTCCACTATTAAGAGATTCAATCCCTTTGACTCTTAACAGTTTTTTTACTTAGGAGAGACTCCTACTAAAATGTATTATTCCTGCAACCCCTCCTGGAATTAATTTATCCAGGATACAGAAACAGCCTATTAAGAAAGCAAGGCACTTTGTGAGCACGACCCAGGGATGAGATCTTAGAATGGGGTGGCAAAGGAGCCCTACATCAAGAGAGAGAGGGCCTAAAGTGAGAAGTGGGTGGGAATTAAGGGCAAATTTCCCCACCTGACAACTCTGGCTGACCCCGGGCACATGTCCTCAGGCAAACAGGGCAACACACAGACCCCATGTGTGTGTTCTGGCCTAGGACCCTTAAGACCCTTCAACTTTGTTTTCAATTATCCACTCACCTAGGATTGAGCTTTCCTGATTTTCCAAAGCGGGGTAGAGAAAGAAAAAATAAAGGAACACAAAATTTGGATGTAGTTTCTAGGTTCCTAGAATTCCTTACAGAAGAGAGTTTGACATCTCTCCTCTTCTGTCTCCTGCAAGGCCTGCAGGCCATAGGGATTCCGAGGTTCTGGGAGGCCGTCCTTACACTGGTGTCTATAGACAGGGGAGGTGGTTGGGACTTGTGCCAATAGACAGTTAATAAATATCTACTGAGGGAGAGAAGGTGTTCCGGGCCCTGCCTGTTTTCCTTTAGGCTTTTGGAATGTCAGCTGGCATTCTTGTATATACGGTATAAGAGAGAAGCCATTTTTATCTTTCACCATAAATCCAGCTGCTCTCAGAGGATGGCTCAGCCTGGTTACCTGGAGACCCCAGCACTGTAGCCTCAGGAATCAGCCAGGGCACCAAACAATTTCACCAGCCAGACTGTGTCTCTGACCTGTAGACATTCTATCGATCCCCTAGCATATTTCTTACCCACTCCACGCCCAAATTCCCTAATTCCCAGATCTCAGATCTAACATCCTAACAGGCTGCTCACATCTAGAACTGCCCCAGTTTCTCTATAAAAGAGGCAAATGTCCCTATTTGCTCCCACTGTGAGCAAGGAAATAACAGAACCTTTTCCCCTTCTGCATATGCTAATCTGAACTTCAGTTAACATCCCAGTTTTGTCTCCCTGGAAACAGAGAAAGATAGTATGTGCCAACATGTTACTAAGTCATGCTGCCAGTGGTAAAAACACCCCCGATTGGTAAACTGTATCTGGATTAGAAGGACTGTCAATAAACTATAAATAACTGATGGGGACAGCGTTCCTTGATCCTCCCTGAAGGGGGTGACTCTTGTGACTGGTGTGTCCATTGCAGGAACCCTGGAAGCTGTGCCAACAGAGGATACTGGCTTCTGTGGGGCATGGGTTGTTGAGCCATGGGAGCTTCTGCCACTGCCCACCATGGATCTTGTCTCCTTGCCCCTGAGCTGGATGGTTGCAAGGACTGTCCTGCTGGGAAACCACAGCTTCCATCTTATACTGTCCTGACTGGATCAGCGCCAAGGGTGGCCCATAGCAGTCTTTCAGTCTGAATGCTTAGTAGAACCTAAGAAGACTCCTTGGTAGGTCTGGCATCCATACTGCAGAGTCAAACTCTGTGTATATAGTCTCTCCTTGTCTTCCATTTCTCCATTCTCCTTTCTCATTTTCACCTTCTCTCAATAACAGCAGTGATGATAATGGTGACAACAACAATAGCAATGAACATTTGCTGAATGCTCACTCTGCGCCGGGCACTGTGCTAAGCATTTAACATATTGAACTCACTTCATCCTCTCAATAACCTCCTAATTATCTCCCCAACGTTAACCCCCAGTAGTATCATCTCCATTTTACAGACTGAGAAACTAAGGCACGGAGAGGCCCAAAGCCACAAAGCTAATAGCGGCAGAGCTGAGATTCAAACCCAGGAGGCCTAGTTCCAGCGCTGATGCTCTCAACCCTGCGGCTCCACCTTCCAAAATGCTCAGAGCTTCATTCTGTCTACCTTCCCATCATCAGCAAACTTTCAGAAGTGCATTCTGCCGCCCCTGTTGCTTTTGTTTTCCCTCCATCCACTTCCTCTTTAACTCCTTGTAACACCTTCTACCTTCACTGCTTTCCTAAGTCTGCACCCACAGTGAAAAATAATTGCTTCCTTTCTGAGGTCTTGACCCTTCCCTTGGTCTCTCAGCAGAATCTGATGCATTCCCTTCTGAAACTCAACCGTCTCTGGCCTTCTACACCAGGTCATTTTCAGGGGCAGGCCATCCGGCTGCAGACGTGATCAGCATCCCCCTCCTGCTTTCACAAGTCGCTACTGAACCCTAAATTCTCCCAGGAGAACCAGTGCTTTCACCCACTCACACTCTCTTCCTTGACATACCATGTCTAGTCTCAGCACAACAAAAACAATAGGAACGCTCTAATTTCAAAAGCTCACCAATCCTTCAGTTCCACACTGATTTATTAAACTTGCCTCCCACTTCTCTGGCTGCCCCTTCATGGCTTTCTTTCCTGTCCCTCACACCCTTACTGGGACAGTCTCAACCCTTAGCCCTCAGCCCTCTGCCTTTTATTCGTCAGCTCTGTCCATTTGAAAATCCATCTAGGCTCACAATTTCAACCACACAGATAGTATTTCCTGTTTCATGCGCCAGGCCCTGTGCTAAGTACCTCCAGACTATCTCGTTAGCCTTTATAATAATGCAGAAAAAGGGTACTGTTAATTCTGCCTTCAACATAGTGAAAACTCAGTACAAAGAGCTGAAGTAAATTGCCCGAGATCATACAGCCTGTAAGTGATGAAGATAATTTAGAATCTAGTGTCCATCTGAACCTAATTTCCTCTGCTCCAGGGTGTTCTCTAACCTTAGCTTCCCCAGTAACTGAGAGGAATATGTGCCTGGCTCTGCACAGTGAGATTTACACATGTTCTCTTAAGCCCCACAGCAGCCCTACGAGATAGTAGGTAACATCATCACCACCTTTGTCTAGTTGAAGAAACAGATTCAGAGAGATCAAATAACTTGGCCAAGGTCACACAGTCAGGGTGCACATTAAAGACTCAAATCTAAGTCTATATGACTCCAAAGTCCATGCTTTTCTTTTTTTAAACATCTTTATTGGGGTATAATTGCTTTACAATGGTGTGTTAGTTTCTGCTTTATAACAAAGTGAATCAGTTACACATATACATATGTTCCCATATCTCTTCCCTCTTGCGTCTCCCTCCCTCCCACCCTCCCTATCCCACCCCTCCAGGCGGTCACAAAGCACTGAGCTGACCTCCCTGTGCTATGCGGCTGCTTCCCACTAGCGATCTACCTTACATTTGGTAGTGTGTATATGTCCATGCCTCACCAAAGTCCATGCTTTTAAACCACTATCAAATTGTCTCCCAAATGCACACCTAACTTGCAGATTATTCCTATAGTCACATGGTGCCCATGGATTCAATGTGAATATCCCCTTGCTGTTCCAGTAGCATCTAAAACTATTCTGCCTGTTCTATGAAAACCCGTACCTTCTCTTGACACCCCACGTCTTTACCCCGCCCCCCACCCATTTGTTCCCTTTCCTCAAATTACTCTGAAATATACGTGTCACTTTCCACTGCTACTGATACTCACCACTCAGCCCCTCCTGCCAAGATTACTGCAATTACTCCCTTACTGATCTCACTGAGTCTGTTTTCTTCCTTATACCCAGCAATCTGCCCCCACCAGGTTCACTGCTCTAATACACTGCTTTCACCCTGTCATTCCCTCAGTCCAAAAAAAAAAAACCCACAAAATTATTGTTGCTATCTATTATCTATATTGCAAAATCCAATCTCCTTACTCTGGCATTCAAGGTACCTCCCCTCCACCTTCAATTGGTCCACATCTGCCTTTCCCCCTATTCTTTTACACCCCTGTCCTACACCAAGCATCCTTTCCTGTCATATTCTATTCACTTCCACGCAAATACACTACACCATGCTCATTGCCACCCTGTGTTTGTGTTGACATCTTTCCTTCCATGAAGTACTCTATATCCAAATTATTTCTACCCTTCAAAACACAACTGAAGGGCTTCCCTGGTGGCGCAGTGGTTGAGAGTCCGCCTGCCGATGCAGGGGACATGGGTTCGTGCCCCGGTCCGGGAGGATCCCACGTGCCGTGGAGCGGCTGGGCCCGTGAGCCATGGCCGCTGAGCCTGTGCATCCGGAGCCTGTGCTCCTCAACGGGAGAGGCCACAACAGTGAGAGGCCCGCGTACCGCAAAAAAAAAAAAAAAAAAAAAAAAACAAAACACAACTGAAGTCTCACTTCCTCCAGATGTCTTCTTGGAGCAACTGAGTCCATACTGATTTCTCTTTCCTCCAAACTCACTGCTCAAGTATCTACCACGATAGTTCACAAACCTAGCCTTCATTCAGAACTACCTAAAGCGTTTTCTTAAAAAAATATAGCTTCCTAGGCCCTACCCTTGAGATTCTGATTCAGTAGGAGTCCTGCAGGTAATTCTAATGCACTTTCATTTTTATTTAAACAGTTCATGTGGACTTACAGCCTGTTCTTAATGAGGTAGCTGGTATCGAACTTAACTCTACCACATGTAAACTAGTTAAAAGCTTGGTCAACAACCAACATAGACCAATGATCCTTGAAGGAAGGGAAACATACAATGTAAGCCCCATATCCACCTTGGCTTTCTCCCTGAGGGTATTTTCCAAACTGTGGAGCCCAGAAACAGGAGCTGGGCCGAGAGCAGCAGTCTTAATGGGTATAAAACACCAGGGATTAGACTTCAGGGCTGGTAAGGTGGTTGCAATTACAGTGATAGGAAGTAAGAGAGAGGGAGCTAAGAAAAGGAGCCCTAAGAATCTTCACCGAAATCTCCTTCAGGTCCTTGGCCAGATCCTAAGCTGTGCATAGGCAAGGTGAGACTCCAGAAGGCCTAGTGGAGAACAGCTGTGGGAGGTGGAGAGCTGAACAGAAACGTCAGAGGCTACACAGTGCTGAGGAAATGTTAGGAGTTCTAAGTCAAACAGTGTAAAGAGACTTTGGTGAACACTCTGGACACTCAGTTGGGACCCCAGAAAGACCAGACTGTAAGAGTAAGACCCATATCCTAAGAATAAGGGCTATACCCTAGGATTAAAGAAAAGATGGAAGTAGATGTGTCATAGCAAAGCCTAAACCAAGGCTCAATAGGATCACGATCTGCAGTTTAAGTGCAGCCCAGAACAAAACTTAACAATATTTAGAGAAGGATAACCTAATCAAGAGTCTGTACAGTACATCATCTATAATAACCAGTAAATTATTCAACATATGAAGCAGAGAAAAGTGACTAAGAATAAAAAAAATTAAACAGTCAATAGAAACAGATCCAGAGATGATCAGGCTATAATTTGCAGGCAAAACTTTCAAAAGAATCATGAGTAACATCATAAAGAAAATAGGAGGGGAAAAGGGACAAAATGGATTAAAAGATGGAACACGGCAACAGAGTCCAGTGTTCTGTTTCTTGTAGCCAAAAGAATTCTGATATAAATAGTCACATGCCCATGATGCTCAGTACAATATTTTATTCACTTACTGAATGCCCACTGTATTCCAGACATTGGATTAGAGACTGATGATAAAAGATCAAGGTCAGAGTCTAGTGAGGGAGACAAATGTATTCAACAGTCTGTCAACTTTAAGTGTGACAAGTACTATGAAACGATGTAAAGCAACTATACTCCAATAAAGATGTTAAAAAAAAAAAGTGTATATGATGGGCTGATAGCAGATAAGGACTTGCTTCAACTTGTTAGAGGTAGAGACGGGGAGAAGCACGATGACTCCCAGAAGGTCACAACAGCTGAATAATACTTGAAAGACAACAGGATTTAGTCAGGTGAAAAAGGTGTAGACGGGAAGGGCATCTGAATGAGAGGAAACAGCTTGAAAAACAGCATGGGATGTGAGCAGGTACCAGGAGCTCTAGAGCAGGATGTGAGAGGGAGTGAGAAGCGATGATGAAAGGCAGGGAGGGGCCTAGGTTGAAAGGCAAAGGTCGAAAGGCAGAACTGGGCCTTTATTCAGTGGTAGTAAGGAAACACTGAAGGAAAGCAATAAGGTCAAATTAGCCTTTAACCCTGAACTGGGTGTCTACACTGAGGCCCCCAGATACAGTCATTTATCTCATTGCGAAGAGGAGTCCAAGTCAGCCCTGATCTCACAAAACAAAATCAACTAGCGCATTATAGACTTCTTACCAACTGAGGGTTCTTGCCTTCCCACCCCACTCCCTCTGCCCTTCTCTTCCCCCTCTTCTCCTTTTTCTTAAAAATCCTTCAATGTCTGGGTCAAAAAAGATAAATACAAAGGAGGAGATAGAGATAACATATGGAGGTGCCCAGCACAATGCATGACACATGGTGGACGCTGAATACATGCTAGCTCCTTCCCACTTCCCCTGGATTCAGACAGGATAAGCCGGCAGTCACAAAAAGAAGTTGCTTTTGGATTAGAGAAACTCAGGCTGCAACTCTTCACGCTCAAATCACACACTGTCCTTGGAAAATGAGCACACTCCTGTTAGGCCTTAAAAGGCCACTGTCCTCGGGCTTGCCCTCCTCATGCTGAGTGTTGCAATGAAAAGTCTCACCAAGCCTATTCAGACTTTGAATAGTGTTTTTTCTTTTTCTTTGCATTTGATTTCCAGTCTGCTTGCTTGGATGGACTAAATTTCCTGCAGCCCTGGCAACACACACGCTACCCCACTGTGGGGAAGGAATGGTCATCCAGGAGCCAGCGAGTCAAGCAGACGAGAAGCAGAGGAGTCAGCCCAGGCAGCCCGGGGATATTGACTCTGAGTGGCTGAATTCCTTCCATCTGAACCACAGATGATGATAAAATAGTTTCAGGAACAGCATGAGGGAATGTTCACTCACTTCCCAAAATGTAAAATTGAAGAGGTCAAACCTGATTTAATTCAAACTGAGAAAACAGTGCCTACCTTTAACCCAGAGCTACATTTAGGCATAAACTGAGCTCTGGCCCTTGGCAAGTTAATTTAGAGGAGCTAATGCTTGTTCCTGGCCTACAAGATACACTCAATAAATAGTAACTATTATGGTTACTGCAAAAATGGAGTGTCTGTCGGATGTTCTCACCCACGCATCCTAAAATCAGCTGTGGCGATTACTTGCACATCTGGGGAAAAAAATTCCATATGGGCTAAGGAGGAGGTGGCCCTCCCTTCAGGAGTCCCTCTCTGAGAGAAGGGGCAGGTGCTATGCTGGAAGGGGTCTGTGCTCGGTGGGCTTGACCTTGAGCTGAGGAAGAGAGCCAGCACTCCCCTTTTCCCGTCTCCCCTCTTCCTGCAGCAGCTTCAACAATGGGGCTCAGACAGGTGGGGGACCACCAGGGAGCCAGGCTCAGGCACGTCCAGGAGGAGTTGCTCAGTCCTGCTTCCAGCTTCCAGACCACACCTGGTAGAGCATACCCCACAGGAGCTCAGGAAAGACTTAGGAATGAAGAGCCCAATCTTCAAAACCCTCAGTTTCTCTAACAATCTTCTTCGGAGGACTAAGGTAAATGCCTGTGCTTAGATAGAGTCACTGTCCCCAAGAGTAGGGCAGCAACACAATAAACAGAGAACTCTTGGTAATGTTTATGGTAACCTTCATCACCACTTCTCTGACTTTTCTGTGCCTCAAGATAAATTAACATTTGAATTTAGTCTTTCATCCTTCTTCCAAAGTGTTGCTGGGCTTTCTTTCCACCTCTGTCCCGGGGCCGTCACCCTAACATGAAGGCCTTGTGGTTCCCTTAGCTCTCCGCCTTGATGTCCAGTTGGTCACCTGGTCCCATTTTCTTTCGTTCAGACTATCTCCAGGGTTTGCCCCTCTCCTTTCCATTCCCACTGTCACCTCACCTGCCCACACTTGGATTAGTATAAAAGGACCAGAACTGGTTTCCCTGCCTCCAGATCTCTCCCTCCATTGCAAGATGAAACTTGCTAACACCTCAGTTTTGAAGCAAGAGCACTGGAGTGACGTCTCTTGAAACGACTCAACAGTAGGTGGTGCTCTTGTGCCAGCCCAGAGCACTCACTAAACTTCTGTTCCATCAGGCAGCCTAATGAGTACAGACTGCCACGGTCCACTCTTTATTTGGCACTATGTGCCTCTGGGGAACACAGTTATCTAAGACGCTGGCCCTGACCTCCAGGAATATGCAATATAATTGGGTTGGAACAGGGCCAGTTTGAGGGGGATGGATAAAGACTGTGCATGGACAGAAGCCTGTAGGACAGAAAGACCACCTCCAGCAAGGAAGAGTGGGGAGAGTAGCTGGACCTTCAGCTAGGGTAGGCTTTCTTTCTTTCTTTTTCTTTCTATTTATTTATTTATTTATACTGTAGATTCTCATTAGTTATCTATTTTATACATAGTATCAATAGTATATATATGTCAATCCCAATCTCCCAATTCATCCTGTGCCCCCCCCCCTTGGTATCCATACATATGTTCTCTATGTCTGTGTCTATTTCTGCTTTGTAAATAAGATAGTCTACACCAATTTTTTCAGATTCCACATATATGTGTTAACATACAATATTTGTTTTTCCCTTTCCTTCTTTCCTTCCTTCCTTCCTTCTTTCTTTCTTTCTTTCTTTCTGGCTGCATTGGGTCTTCGTTGCTGAGCACAGGCTTTCTCTAGCTGCGGCGAGCAGGGTCTACTCTTCCTTGTGGTGCGCGGGCTTCTCATTGCGGTGGTTTCTGTTGTTGCAGAGCATAGGCTCTAGGTGCGCAGGCTTCAGTAGTTGCAGCATGCAGGCTCAGTAGCTGTGGCGCATGGACTTAGTTGCTCCGCGGCATGTGGGATCTTCCCGGACCAGGGATCGAACCTGTGTCCCCTGCATTGGCAGGTGGATTCTTAACCACTGCGCCACCAGGGAAGTCCCTGTTTTTCTCTTTCTAACTTACTTCATTCTGTATGATGGTCTCTAGGTCCATCTAGGGTAGGGTTTTAGTAGGCAGATGGGAGGGAGGTCGGTGTAAACATAGGTGCGAGAAGGTGGGCCTGTGCAAAGCACACAAGAGGATGTCCTGGGGTGGGGGCTGAATGCCCAAGTCCAGTCTCACTCTCCATTCTAGGTCCTTCTGGTTTGCACCTCCTTGGACACCTCGTGACAAGGGGTGCCCCAGGGAAATATTTAGGATAAGACAAGTGCCACTCTGAGGTGGGATCAGTCAGTCCACCTGTTCTGTGTGGAGGAAACCAACATCCTTTTTTCTTTATATCAAGAAAGGGCAAGAATCCAGCTTTCCTCTGGTCCCTGGTTACTCAGGGAGAGGTGTGACTAGATTTCTGACCCCTTCCTGTGACTCCAGGTAATCGACATGGCATGGACATCACCCTCCTACACTCCTCCCCATGCAGCCTGAGCTCCAGCCACACTAGCCAGTAGATGTTTCCAGAACCCACCCTATACCCCTGAGGCTGCCATGCCTTTGTTCATCTTCTTCCCTGCACCCCAACCTGGCCTGAAGTTTTCCCCTTCTGTGGTTCCCACAGCAGTGATAGGTTCTTTGGCCAACTTTCTCCATGTAGCAGCTGTCTGTCAGTGCCCGCCCCTCCACTGCTCCAGTGTGGTAAGGCCCGACTCCAGCTCATCTTCCAACTGCCCGTTCCCAGCACAGTATCCGGCACTTATTTAACTGGCTTGTCTTCAGCAACAGTGTTCTAAGATCTTGCCAACCTGAGCACACGCTTCTAATTTCCTTTTCCTTCTACTAGTTTCTCCAGGCACCAGGGCCTCTCACCTCCCTGCTCTGCTGCCACATACTGCCCACTGTCTGCTCCAGTACCCTGGCTGTGGACGACCCTGTACTCTCCGCCCTTCCTCCCAGGCACTGCAACAAAAGCCTCCCCACACCTCTCTTCCACTCCGGATCCCATCTATCTACATGGCCCAGCTCAAGCTGGTCTCTACAAACCTACCATCTGCTGAGCACCTACCGGGCTCCCGGCATACTAGATGCTTTGTATACATTTTCTATAATCCATATGACAATCCTAAGGCATGTATTAAAATCTACATTTTACAGCTAAAGAAACTGTTCAGAGAGGGTGAACTGGCCACAGATACTTAATCAGCTAGCGAGTGCCTAAGATGGGATTCAAACCCAAGTCTCCGTGATTGTAAAGGCAGTGCTCTTTCTAGAAGCCTTGGCTGGGTCTTCTGGCCTGTGCTCTCTGTCCTCAGTGGGAAGCCTGAGCCACACAGGGAACCAGCCAAGGAAGGAAGCAGGACCAGAAAAGGGAAGCAAAGCAAGCAGTTCCGACAGAATGGATGCACCCTAGAAGGCTGGGGTAACACAGGCTGGAGGAGCTCAAGGGCGCGGAGAAGAGGGTCACAGACGGGAGAGGAAGCAGAAGAGGTGCAGCAGGGAGGACAGAAGGTGAAGAGAAGGAGGGAAAGGGGGTTCTTCAAAGTAAAATGCCTGGGAAGAAATCTTGAAAAATTTCCCTACCCAAAACAGAGATGCATTTTGTTTTTCACTTTATAAACTGTACCTGAATGTCTTTCATTCTTCAAAAAGGGTGCTTAAGACATTTCTTCCACTTCCCCTACTGGGGCAGAGCTGACATGTTTTGTTTTTTCTTGGACCACCTCCCCACTCTCTGCCCCCCACACACTAGACTCCCAACCCTAATCCCTACCCAGCAAGCAAGAAAGACCTTGATATCCAACCAGGTTCTAACCACTGGAGTGGTTACTATTTCTTAGCCATCTTTTTCTTACGAGGATCGGGAATCACATCAATGCTGAACCTGATTTTCCTTACACTTGCCCACATTATTCCCCCATCCAATGCTTGGGTTGGGTACAGGTCAGCACCTAGCAGAGGACCTGACATAGAGCAGATGCTCAATGTCTGTGGACAAAGGAATGAATCAATGAATGTTTCTCTGTCACTTCTCCCTGTGCCTCATACAACTTCTCTGATCAGGATCCTTCTTTCCTAGCTCACTTAAATTGCTGCAGACAGAATCAGGGTGACAACCTGGATTCTGGAAAGTACTGTAAACATAGTGTCCATGTTCTCGGTTCCAAAGGGTCACTATGGGGTGCATAGTGCTATGGGGTCCACACATAAGTAGAAGCCACCTAATGACAATTCAGGCCCATTCCGGCCCTCATAAGGGACCTGGGAGGGAGCCAAGGCTGCCGTGCCCAGCGTTCCTGCCACTCCTTGCCTCCGCTCTGCTCTCCACACCCACTTCTCATGCAGGCCTGGCGACTGCAGCAGACACGGGGGCTCAACACGCAGCAGAGGGACGGAAGGAGAGGGAGAAAGGATGGAAGGAGGAGAAAAACAGCTTCGGGAAAAAACACGCACACATGCAGCTTGCAGAACATTGTGACTTGGATTATTTCTGGAATCTAATGTTTCTAATGTTCAAGGGGAGGAAATGAGAAAAAGCAAGTAGAGATTCCCAGGACCGGCAGGCTGGAAATAATACAGGACACTGTGTCCTCTGTTGGGCGGGACACAGACACACTTCCTCACCCTGAGCCCAGTCAGCAGGGGGGTGGCGGGCAGTGGTTCAGGCCTCAGTAGGAGGAGGGACGCAGGAGCAAGGGGTACCGGGAGCCCTTCTCCAAAAAAAGCAGGAAATTACAAACCACTCAGTAGACCTTGCCCCAAAGGTCGTAGTTTTTGGAAGCCTCCCTCCCTACACCGAGGGCTCAGGCAAATGAATCACAGAGACTTGTCAGCACGCCCCCGAGAGGCCCAAACAGTATTTGCCCTCTTACCACAGCATCAGTAAGGACACAGGTCAGGTGACCACTAGTCTCCAGTCCACCCAGCCCCTCTAGCTGCCGCCTCCCAGGTCGCTGGCATACGTACCCTTTCTCCTGCAGGGCCGGGGTAAAGTAAGGCTGTGTGCGTGCGTGCGTGCGTGCGTGCGTGTGTGTGTGTGTGTGTGTGTGTGTTGGGGGAGGGGAAGGAGCCCCAGCCTCAGAGCAGAGGGCCCACCTTCCCACTGCCTACCTGGCTCTATCCCAGGCACACCTCCCAACCTCACCAAGTCTCAGCTTTCCCATGTAAAATGATGCTCACATTCACGCCCTGCACAAAGTAGACGGGAGACCAAATGAGGAACCACTGACTGGGTGACTCTGGGTGGGTCTCTGCTCTCCGTCAAAGTTTTCTATGTAAAAGGAAGGGCTAGACCAGAAAATCTCTAAGGTCAGGGGTGTGAGAGCACTTTAAAAACTGACATTCCAAAAAATATTTCGTATTATAATGACTACAATGGCACTTCAGTTTGACAAATGACACTGCTGGCTCGAGGGGCATGCGGGTTGGAGAGGGGGCGAAGAGAAGAGGCAGTGGGCCAAGTGTAGGGCAGGGAGGAGGGCAGTGCACTCCCTTCACACGGCCCCACTGGTTCTTGTCACCCCAGGCAGAAGGAGACTTAGGATCCTGCTTTGGGCCCTGGGGAGTGATCAGAGCTGTTTCTACCTCAGAGGGAAAGGGCAGGAAACAGCAGTGGATACTCTGCCCAGTGACAGGGCATCCTGGCGATGTCCTAAACTGCTCATACGGTTAACAGGACACACACAGCAAACACAATAAGCACATAACAGTGCAGGGCCCTGCTGCCTACCATGATGCTCTTCACCTCGTGGGCCCCATATTCATATTTTCGCAGGGTGACTAACATGAAAGGAACATTATTTTGCTCGCACAAACCTCCAAGGATATCAAAATGCACAGACATATTTCTTGGATGGACTGTAGGAGTGCTTCTGGCCTCACGCTTGTAAGAGAATAAGACAAATATGTTCCTTGCTATAATGCACAGCAGGAGGTGACAAGTGTCTCAGATGTAGCAGGTGATCACATCCCCCTGGGGAGAACTGCTTTCCTCTGTGGCTGCTTCAAGGACAGACACCGTTTTTCCAGAGAACTTTCCATGTGGCGGCTCTCCCAACTCTGACCCATCAGATATGATCCCAGCTTGACCTGCGTGCTCCTGTCTTTTGCCTCACCCAGGGGCACCACACAATCTAGTGATCTTGGGAGACCCCATGAACCTACATCATAATTGCCAACTTCTGTCAAAACTCGATTCTTAACTTTATTCCATTAGGGATCACTGAAAATTATTTGGAGCAAGTTCATTTGGAAGGTAGCATGGATCACGCTCTGCGAGGTCTCAGCGGGGGGTGCCAGATGACTGAGGAGTAAATCAGGACTGAAACAGCACAGGGAGAAGGAGGGGAAGCCAAGGTCTAGGGAGCAGCGATGCTGGGCCAGGCAGGGGGCCAGCACCTCCACCCACATCATCCCATCTAATTCTCCTAACAACCCTGGGCAGCAGCTTGGGCTTCTTTTTTTTTTTAAGCAAGAAAAGAACTCAACAGATTACGGTTCTATTTGCTGAGAAAAGTTTCTTATTTTCCATCATCCCCCAAGGCGACAACCCTGAAGAGAAAAGAGCCAACTGTAGATACAGAGGAGAGAATGAATAGCAAAAAAGGTGAAAATTCCTCTAGAATTGTTCAGCTGTAAAGGGGCTGAGACACCATGTAGTGTGGCAAGTCTCCAAGGAGAGGGAGAGGCAGGCACATTTGGCTTGGGGGGATGGGGGTCTTTACCGAACTCCTCTGGGGATTCTGATACACCCCCTGACAAGCCTATTCTCGACCACCACCAAGCCCTCACCACCACGACCACACGCACACGCTCCCACCCCACCTCCCCCACTGAGACACATTTTCACAGACAGAGAGGACTGACACGAGAACAGTGCCCTGTGCAATCAGGAAAAAGTCGAAAGACACCGAGCTAGCCCAAACTCTTCCTCTTTGTTTTGTTGGGAACATAACTGGGGGTCAGAGGTTGAAGACGTGCCTGCAGTCTCCCGAGTGGTAAGTGGCACCCCAGGACACATCCGAACCCCCATTCACACGGCTCCATTCCAGCACGGACACGGCACCTGTGGGTGTGAACAGACTTTCACCATGCAAGGATGAATATGCAGGAAGACATTTAAAATTAGGTTCTCCACAAACGTATGGACACTAAGGGGGGAAAGAGGGGGACGGGGGGCGGGGGTGGTGGTGGTGGTGGGATGAACTGGGAGATTGAGATTGACAGATATGCACTAATACGTATAAAACGGATAACTAATAAGAACCTGTGGTATAAAAATATAATAAAACAAAATAAAAAAAATAAAATTAGGTTCTCCAAAGGGAGCTTTCCCACAGGTGGCGTGGTGAGGGCAGCCATCAAGGCCAGGGCCCTCTAAGCAAATGAGAGGTTCTCATCTGGGCAGGTACCTTGGTCACGGAGGAGGTGGGCACCTAGATATCCTCCCAAGTGTGGTGCTAAAGATCTTGCCTTGGATGTGTCCCACATGAAACAAGCACAACACGCTGTACGAACTGATAATCAGCATAATCCAATACTGGAAACCCCCCGGACAGCTGTGCTCGTTCTTTCACAGGGGCTTCTCTTACAGGAAGTGGGACTATACTCTCTCTTTCCAGAAGGGCTTTGGGCAAGATTAGAGGGACTCCCAGGTAAACACCAGTACAGCCTCCTTTATTCGGAAGCGAAGTAGACAAATGTTCCTCCATCAGTTAAGTCTAGTTATGCCCCAGAGCCCTTCTAAGCACTTCTCCTTCCCTACAAAGACTGGAAGATTGTGGGCCTTCCCCCAATTAGAAGGCGGATGGTGCAGCAGCTTTGGTACATTCTGATACTTATGATTGGCATTGGCACATAGATGGGCAGCAGGAGGTCACAACGGCCGGCATCAGGATGACAAGGCTGGGTTTCCTACAGTGCATGGGAGGTAAACTTTTACATCTCAAGGTCTCTTCCAGTTCTACCATCCTAAGATGTGCCCCAGGCACCCAGGAAGGGGGAGGAAGCTAGGGAAGACCCTCCACTGAGCAGCACCCATCCTTCCCTTTCCCAAGGGGACATCTACAACGAGTCTACTTAATGATGCTTAATACCACAAACTGCCCCCTAATGGGAAAGAGGCCTCCCTTCTCTCCTGTAATGGGATGTGACTGCAGGGCAGACACCTTCATCACACAGGGTGCACTGCAGCATTGGGGGCAACTGGCTGTGAAACGGAGCTGCAAAGAGAGCCATAATCTGCGCCTGACTAATGAGGAGGGACTGGCCTGTGTTCTGTGAACACAGTGGAGGACAGGCCCATTAGTTACAGACCAGAGGGCACAGGGCACAGGGCCCAGGGCCCAGGCAGCGGTGCACATCTTCCAACAAAGTGCATTGTGCGTTACTTGAATCACCTCTGAATTACCCAACCCTCCCACAAATCGCTCATTAAGGCTTTCCTGTCATTCCTGAGCTGCAATATTCCCCTTCTCTGAAAACTCCCTAAGCACAGAGGCTGTGCCTAGGACAGTGAGGTGCACACAGCAGACATAAGTAATAATAAATAGGACTTGATGACAACTTGCTGCTCCAAGACAGAAACTCTGGCTCACTCATCTTTATCCAAGTGCCTTGTTTTGGGCTCATGACAGCTGCTCAGCAGAAGTTTATTAAATGAATGGGTGTTCTGCTTTATGAATTATCTGCAAAACAGCATCCCTCCTCCCTAAATGTTTAATTGGGAGAGAGAAAGGCTCCTTCCCCGCCACCCCCAAGATGAGGGATGCATGCATAGGGTCATTGCGGAGGTCAGGGGAAGGTGGGGAGGGGTTGTTTCACTTCCCAAGGCCAGCTGGTAAATGGGGAGCACTGACCATTATTTAAGGCCTGGGAAAGAAGCTGTCACCCACAGGGCCAGAAGGGAGACGCTGTGCCCACCCCTTTACAAAAATAGAAGCTGGGTGATCATCAGACTCCTCCAATTGCCAAGAGCTTCCCAGATCTGGAATTAAAGGCCTCCGACAAGCCTCCCACCAGAGAGGAGGCTAAGACGTGGCTCATGCAGGAACTATTTCCTCAGGCCCTTGTTTAGATGAGGATATGCACACACAACTCTTACCCAAGCCACCACCCTCCTCACCCCCTTTCCAAAACACCAAATAAGTCAAGGGCTGAGGCACTTAGCTCTGCACAGATATTTTAACTTAATCTTGAAGCAATTTAAAAGGACTGTTTTCCTCCCCTGCCCCTCACCCAGCACATTTCTGTGGCAGCCGGGTCAAGCCTGAGCAGCATTTTCGCCACTGACTCAATACCAAAATATTCCTGGGCTGCCCTCTTCCCAACGGCCTTTTACTCCCTCTGTTTTGTTTTAGATATTCTCTCCCCCACCCCTCCCCCTCTACACACGCGCGCACACACACACCCACACACACACACGTGCACAAACACGCATGCACATACACGTCTTTTTAAGGTATGAGCACAGATCCTAACTTACAGTCCATGCGCAGAATTCAAGGATCATGGATTTGAACAGGGAAAAAATACGCCTTTATTTTTACTCACCTCTAACTAAAATAGAGCATCCTCTTCAATTATGAACAGAGGCAACATACTTCATTAATGTTACCAATACTTGGGCCTCTGACATCAATAGAAACACACACATTCTCGTATCATATCAGGGCTGTTTGTCCTGAAATGTCAGTTACGGTCATCACTACTTCAAAATTATGGTAGTTATAAGACTTCAAGTCCATCTTGTTGTTTAACATGTTCCTAAAGAAGTACATATGTTGCTATACTTAAAAATTTTAATAACTGTACTTCAAAAATTATTTTCCAAGCCTGTATGTTATTTTGTACATTTACAAATATTATTCTGAGAAGGGGTCCATAGGCTTCACCAGACCAAAGGGGTCCAGAGCACAGAAAGGTTAAGGGCCCCTGCTGTCGTATGAGCGTTAGAAGATGGGATCTGAGATTTTCCCTAGAGTCATCATGGGCCAGGGGACTCAGGGGCTAACCAGCAGCATTCAGTGGTAGCGTGAGGCAGACCCTAGGAGTGGTGGCATAGTGGGGTTATTGGATAAGAGCTTGGGTGGGCTTTGGAGACAGACAAAATACTGGCTCTGTCCAACTGGCAGTGTGATCTTGGGCAAGTCGTTTCATCTCTCTGAGTTTCCATTTCCTCCACTGTGAATTAGGAATAATAATATACCATACAATTCTCACGAGCATGAATTGAGAGGATATATGTGTGGCAACAACTACTGCTTGGCTGGCTGGCACTTGGCTGACTCTAGGTCAGCCTTCCCTACCTTGGGGCTTCTGGGGCTAAGGTATGTTATGTTGTTTTGTTTTGTTTTGTTTTGGAGATGGGCACTGTCTGTGCCCTACGTTGGCTTCCCATTTCCTGAACTTGAAGGATGCAGTGAAGCGCCTCAAACTCAGACACATCTAGGCAGACCTAAGTCCCCTACCTCCTCTTCTGTCCCGGCTCACTGAAACAGGCACTCAGGCCAGGATGCAAAGCAGATCTCCTGCCGCAGAGCAGAAGAGACTTCAAGTGAAAAAGAAATGTTCCAAACCCTTCCAACATTGGTCACAAGAGCCAAAGTACCTGCCTCTGGGTCTGCAGAGCAGCTGGCTCCTGACCTGGTGTCTCTCCTAACCTGGATACGAGATGGGGATTCTGTAGTCCAAGTGCCCGCAACCCCCAACCCAGGCCAGGCCAGGGTCAGACCCAGGCTGCCCGGCCACTGGGCAAACAGCCCTCTTGAAGGCCAGAGGAAACCTTGCAGCTCCTAAAGTTGTGCAAAAACTCCTTTACGTGCATGTCTCTTCCAAACTCTGGCTTAAATGATGTTCAAAAGTTCTGTTGTAGAAAGGGGCCATACACTCTTTTAAAATTATACCTATTGATTTTCATGTGATTATAAATGATAAAAGATTGGAAAGCACAGAAAATTTATGCAGAGAGATTAAAATCAAGCATAAGCCTTGCCCCTAGAAATCAAAACTATTAATATTGTGGTGAATTTTCTTCCAGCTATACTTATGCTAGCACACTTACATAAACTGGGATCATAATTATATCATTTTATATCCCGATTTCATCACTTAAACTACCTAGAGATATTTTCAATAGGGGCTCTTAAAAGACACAAAACCATTATTTCAGACGCTGTCTGTAAAACTCACGGGTTACTGAGAGTCATGGTATTCCTACGAGTGGTATTGTGCATTTAAATGTGTTATTCTCAGAAAACGGGTAGGAGAGCCCCTTTCACTCTTCTTAAAGTGCATGTAACAGTAAACTCTCTTCTTTAGCTTGGAGAGCGTCTAGAGAAGACACGTTTGCATTCTCAGCAAAGAGGCACCGTATGGTATTTTCCTTTTTCACTTTCTCATATCTCCCTGATAAGGGGAAAGCTTTGAAAATTCCCTGCTGGAAAAATATCCTGCTTGACAAAGTGTGCAGCAGCTGAGGGAAAACCTCCAGAAAGAAGTGGTATGGCAGGAAGAGAGCCCTGGACTTCAAATGGACGACAGCTGGATTCCTGTGTCAAGTCTGCCATTGTGGCCCTGAGATCAAATAACACCCACCACCAGCCACCTCAAAGGACCAAAGGGCTGCGCAGACTAAATAAGACTGTATGCGAAAGTGCTTTGTCAATAGTCAAATACACTGCAGGGCAGTAACCGCTAAGTCATGTTTTTGTGGCTGGTAACAGCATTGTCACTCCTGTTGCTCAGCCGGCTTGAACTACGCACGGCACGCCCTGAGAGGGGCGGCGTCCAGCAGTGCAAAAGCGTGGACTCTGCAGCCATGCTGCACCTCCTAGTTTGGCCGAGTTATTTCGCCTCTCAGTTTCTTCATCTGTAAAATGGGATGATGATAATACACCTACTTCATAGGACTCTTGCCAGATTAAAATAAGTTAATTTACACAAGGTGCACAGAACAATACCTGGCACATAATAAACACTCCACAAGAGGAGCTTTAAAATGTTGGACTAGCAGTCTCCGTCATTCGCCCTAGAAAGCTACGTATGCCCCCCACCCCAGCCCTGCTCAGGTTTGGCCGGCACCCTCCTACCTTTTCAGCATCCTGCTCGAAGAGCCGCAGCTGGAAGCACTGGTCCAGTTTGAGCTTGCGCACGTGCCACATCTGGTGCAGGTGCTGCCGGGTGGAGTGCAGCTTGTCCAGGAGGCTGGTGATCTTGGGCACCAGGCTCTGGAAGTCGGCGCTGCCCGGGATGCAGTTGCGCCCTGAGAAGCCGTCGCTGCAGCGGATGCACTGCAGCAGCCGCTGCCCCTCCCGGTCCAGCTCCTCCACAGGGGCCTTGAGCACTTTCTTCTTGAGCTGTGTGTGCTCGTCGATGAGCCGCCGCGAGCCCTCCACGTCCACGGGGAACTCCTTGCGGGCCAGCATCTCCTGCAGGTCCTCGAGGCGTGACAGCAGATGCACGGCACTGTTGAAGAACTCCTCCAGGGAGAGCCGCAGCTCGATCCACTCCTCGTGGTTATAGTCCAGGGAGCCGTCAAACTCCTCTGTCAGCTGGGAGGGGTCCACCAGCTTCGTGAGGCCCTCCACGGACACCATGCTCGTCTGGGATGGGCAGACACAGAGAGGGAGACTCAGTGATGCTGGGGCAAGTCAGGGGAAGACCCCAGGGCAGCCGTAGGCAGAAGAGAGAAAGTCAAGGGGAAAGGCCGAGATAAGTCCATATAATAATGACCACAGCCTGCCTGGGAAAGGGCAAATGGGAGAGCAGGCAGCCCCCTGGTCAGCTAAGATAGGCAGTTTCAAAAGACCGGCTTACTGGTTCAAAGAGCCTCTCCGCCTGCTCACCATTTGCCATCGAAGGGAAGACTGCCTTTATGTTCTACTGCCCTCATCTTCCTCCTTCCCATCCCCGAGTCTGCCACAACACGGCTCAGCATGCTAGAATCAGTAGCTGGAAGAACAGACTGAATCGAATTTTAGGGGGTCTAGTTCTCAATAGCTTTAAAACCTAGGATATCCTCATGGTTGGATTAAGCAGTGTGGGTCAGTCTTGGGCTGCGAGGGTCTCAGAGGCGATCTTCCTGCCTCTTCCCACAAGCAGATGCCCTTCTCTGATGCAGTGAACAAACAGGGCTCGGGGGACAGGGAGCCTGGGCCCTTGGCTTTCTCTGAGCCCCACAGACTCTTGGAGAGCAGAGTGGAGAATGTTTGTCTCCAGGACACAGAGCAGCAAATGACGGCACAGGCAACCACCCTGACGTACCAAGAAAGATTGTTTCTTTCCTACAGGATTTCTTGATTCTCTCTGCTGGAGAAGGAGAGGCTACTAGAGAAATATCTGGATTCAGGGTCCAGCCCTACACTTACTAATTGTGTGCACTGGGCAAACTAAGTTCGCAAAGCCGTTGATTCGTCCTCTGTATAATGGAGATAATAATGCTTTTCTCCTAGGGCTGTGCTGGAATTAAACCTGACGGTGTGTAAAGCGCCGAGGGCACCAGCGTGGAGCTCGTGCTCAGTCCCTGTGAGTGCTCGTCAGGATGATCTGAAGGCTGCATCCTTACCGGAACCCTTAAAAGCAGTTCGTCTCCCTCTGTCTTGCTGCTCTCTGGGCATCGCCTCCTCTTCTCCCTTTTCCTTCTATCTCCTTCCAGAGGCACAGAAAGGAGCTGCCTGTGTCTGAAACAGGGGTTCTCAAACTCATCAGAGTCCCTTGGGGAGTTAAAAAAAACACTGATGCTCAAGCCCCACCCCTAGAAACTCTGATTTAGTTAGCCTGGACTGGAGCTTGGGCATGGGTAGTTTTAAAAGCTCCTATTGTGCAACCAGTGGCACAAACCTCTGCTGATCTAGATCCCTGCAACTCAAAATGCAGCCCTCAAACCAGCAACATTGGCACCACCTGGGAGCTTGTTAGAAATGCAGGATCTCAGGCCCCACCTAGACCTTGTGGGTCAGGATCTGTATTTCACAAGATCCCCAGGAGAATCTGTGCATTAAACCCTGAAAAGCCCTGTGTTACAGCCCTCTCCCCTTTGAATTTGGCTCAAAGTTTACCACTTCCAGGAAGTCTCCCGTGATTATTCACTAACTATTCATTAAGTATCTGCCATTGAACAAGCCTGGACTCTCATCTCTGTAGCACCCACCATCTCGGTCTGCACTAAGTACTGCATCTGCTCTTTATAAAACACTACGTCATAAATATTCTTCCGAGTGGGAAGCCCCCACCTCTGTCTCCTGCTCTTCTTGTTTAGGAGGCAAAGACAAGCGTGCTCAATTTGGGTTGAAGGAGGTGCAGGGAGATGGGAAATACTGGGCAGCTAGGCTGAAGCAAAAGTTTCAAGACTTGGAAAGATTGTTTCCAGTCGCTTCAGCTAATAAATTTATAGGCCTGTTGTCACCGCTTCTGTACAAACAAACCAAAAATACACAAAGCATTTATTTCCCTACAGGACTCCTAGCATTGGGAAGGGGTTCTGGGGGAGCATGAGAGTTAACTCTTCTTACACCAAGTCAAATTTCTCGTGTTATTTACACAGAGAACTGCCTCTCAGGTGGTCAGGTTGCTGTGCTCAAACCACAACCTGTTGGGGCCACCACCCCACACAAAGGTGCTCCCGGCCCCTGGGGACAAACATCTGGAATGAGAAGTTGCTGCTAGATTAAGAGCAGGTCTGCCTTCCCAACACACACGTACACAGGGTTCGTCCTCTTGCAGATGGGGGCCAGAGTTCCGAGAAAGGAGAACAGCTTGGATTTGGCTGGAACAAAGGTTCCTAAATCATTGATTTAATGTGTTGTCATTAAAAATTCTCAGGGGACACATATGGCCTCTAGAAAAATCAAGTTAAAAAACATGTTTTCGCTGAGTATAAAAGTAACACAAAATTGTCAAAAGAAAGTAGAAAAACATAATCCATCCACCTCAAATAAAGCACTGTTAACCATTTTCATGTATCTCTCAGTCTTCCTCTCCATATACTATATTCTTAAAAACCAACTTCAGATTATATTGCCCATACTGTTTTATAAAGTCTTTTTCTTTCCTAAATTAAAAAAAAATTATTTATTTTATTTATTTATTTTTGGCTGTGTTGGGTCTTCGTTTCTGTGTGTGGGCTTTCTCTAGTTGCGGCGAGCGGGGGCTGCTCTTCGTTGAGGTGTGCAGCATTCTCACTGCAGTGGCTTCTCTTGTTGTGCAGCACGGGCTCTAGGCTCACGGGCTTCAGTAGTTGTGGCACGCGGGCTCAGTAGTTGTGGCACACGGGCTTAGCTGCTCCGTGGCATGTGGGATCTTCCCAGACCAGGGCTCGAACCCGTGTCCCCTGCATTGGCAGGTGGATTCTTAACCACTGCGCCACCAGGGAAGCCCTATAACTTGTCTTTTTAAAAACAATATATCATGCGCATTTTTCAATGACACTATTGTTCTAAATATGATTTTTAATGGCTTCATAGTATTTGTGTATTAATGCTGCCAAAATTAATGCATATTTAGGATATGAACTATACATATGTGCATGTATAGATATGCATATATATATTTGTGTATACATGTTTATATTATTGCAAAAAACACTGTGATGAATACCCTTGTAGACATTTTTTGTTTATAGTTATCATTAGTTCTTCACCTTTCTGTTTTAATTTTTATATTAAAAATATTTTCCTAGAAGGAGAATTGAGAGATCAGTGGATATAAAACTCTTTTTAAGGCATTTGACCCAAATTACAAAGTTGCCCCCCAGAAACAATTGCTCTGATTTATACTCACCAGTAGTAACAGGACTGCCTAATGACTGTGCCCTTGGGACAATCGCATGAGCCTCTTATTCCTTCTGAGACTCTGACTGGCAAGGCCACAGTGGCCAAGGAATCCTGAATTACCAGCCCCTGACATGTTGGGGATGGTAGGAAGGTGGAGAAGTGCAGGTGAGAAATGGGTGGGTGGCAGAAGGGGAAGGAAAACGGGAGCTAGGAGAGAGGTCGGCCTCACCTCGAAGATGAATTTGGAGCTGCCAAAGTTGGTCTTCTGTTTCTGCCAGAAGTTGTCGGGTTTGATGATGAGGGCCACATGGATCTCGGCTGGAAAGGCTTCCTGCAGCGTCTTGAGGAGGGGCTTGATGAGGTCCCACTTGGAGCCCCGCATGTCGATGATGACGGTGAAGCCACGTTTGCACACGTCCTCACTGTGGGGAGGTCAGAGGTCAGGCACGGTCACTCTGGACTGTTGAGACTTTGGAGTACACAGTCAAAAAGCACCTGGAAACCTGCATTCCTCTTTATCTGGACCAACCTTCCAACTTCACGCCAGGTCTCCTGGCTGCCTTGCAATCCAACTCAAAATGTACTGACTCAGAAAACCTTTCGAGATTAACCCCATCTGACCAAGGGCATCTGCCTTCTCCCAGCACTTAGCAAGTAACTCAGCTTTCCCTGTAGTCAATTGCACTTGTTGGGACGTTTACAGTTTCGGTATTCACTACTATGTTTGATTTTCTTTTAATTCTTGTCTCTCTCTCTTGCTCCTGGGTTGAATCATATTTTCTCCATTTGAATACAAACTCTCTAGAGTGAGGGATGCTGCTGCCCTTAGATCTGCGATGGAAAGTCCTTGGCATGAACGCTGTCCTTCCCCGGGCCCACATCAATGGCAGCCACTGCTATGATTTACCACTGAACCCAACCTGGGCCAAAGAATCTTTTTCAATAAAGGGGTCTAGGCCACTTCTACCAATTGATTAGAGATGGTACACAAGGTATTGATAACATCATTGTATTTAAGATGTATTACTTGTAGTTCAAATTGTATGTCAACTTTGAAAAACTCAGGTTGCCAAGCCATGCTGATTACTCTCAGATGGCCAAGGGTGGGACTGATTAGACAGTGGATGTGGTCCCGTTGTCTCATGTACTTCCATTATAAGAGTCAGGGTATAAAAAGGCACATTTCAGGAAGTTAAGACAGGGGAGACTACTCTTGAAATCAAGGCCAGATGAAGTGACAGTGACCAACTTGAAAACCAGAAACTAATCGGGCTAAGTGAATCAAGATGTTGCTACATAACTTAATTAAGTAGCAAAGTTTATTTAAACACTTGAACTTTATAACTCCTAAGAATTGAAAGAAAAAAAAAAAACCGAAGATCAAAACAGTTATAACACCTCAATTTGGAAGAAAGTCTATGCTTTGGTAGTTAGAGGGCTTTCCTTCTATCCTTCATTTATTTAACCTGTGTATTTATTTTCTAACTCAAAATAGACTTTGGTTAATTCACATGTTTATATAAATACTGGTGTAGCATTTCCTTAGGTTGTTTGGCTTAATTTCCTATTACCCAGACTGTACTAGCTTAAAGCCCCGTGCATGTTGCATGCCCCACAGTCGTGCACCACCACCCACCAATCGCTTATAGCTACTGGAGGTAAGGCCACAATGGGAGGATTTAGGCTACAAAAGGAAACAAAACCCCGTTTCAGGCTTCATTCTCAAATCTCAGCCAGTGATGAAAATGTCACAGACTTTTGAAGAGACCACAGCTCCTGTGATTGTGCAAATGTCTCAAGCATAAGGCAGCTTACTGGGCCTCCCAGTTACACAGGAAACTCCCCAGGTGAGGAGAGACACTCTTTCCATTTCTTCTTGTTGACACAAAGGATTAGACTCAGCAAGGGGGAAAGCTGAGCCTTTTGTTTCTCCACAAATCCTATATCCCAAAGGAAAGGGGTTACCTCTTCTCCTTCTCTGACACTTATTGAGTCAGTAAGTGGCCAGGGTCTTCCATAAATAATTCTCTCTACCTTATTGTCTGAAACCAATGTGCCTTTTTCTTAAATTACAGAATTTCTTTCCCATTATGAGAAAATACCCAGTAATTATAGAAGAGTTAGAATATTCAAAAGTCTGTATAAGAGATACTAATGGTAGGGATTTATAATACTCAGGCCTATTTCCTTCCAGTCTTTTTTGTACATGTAATTTGTATACCATATAGTGTTCTACCTTTCATTGTAACACAGAATTTTTTCTCATGTCTAACATTTCTTTGAAACAGTTATATTTAATGACACATAGTCTATCTAATACCTACACCACAGCTTTTTAAATCATCCTCATTACTGCTTTACAGAAGGGCACATCAGCTTATATATCTACCAGCAACGCTGAGAGTACCCACCGCTGCCCCTTTACTGTATCCTCGTCTGGTCACTGAATTTTTTAAATCTTTGCCAATTTTCCAAGAAAAATATGGCATTACATTTAAATTTGCATTCCTTTGATTACTGGCTATAGCTTATCGGCCTATAAGAATTTCTTCCGTGACTTAACCTGACCATTTCTTTTATCTATTTTTCTATGGCACTTTAATGGCTTTTCTCACTGAGCTTAGTTTCATTTAGCCTGACCCACATTTGTTGCACACGCACTTATGCCAGGCACTGCACGGTAACTGTGGGTCTTCCCTTCCCTTAGAGATGACCGACTTCCTTGCTCACCTGCTCCTCAGGCTCCATCGCTGTCACCATAATTGTGCTGACATGACGGAACCCTGTCCCTAACAACAAAGAGTCACTGTTGCTACCAAGAGCTGGAGCTTGACTATCCCAGTATCTAAATGTGGTCATCAAGAATAGCTTACACTCTATTAACAAATGGCTTCTGACAACTAAAAGAGAAATAAGGTACTAATTCTCTCTAGGAAGTTCTCACTAGCTCAGGAGATGGGGAAAGAGGCCCAGGGGCTGAATGCTGAGAGATAACCTAATTGGCATCTTTCTGTGAAAACAGCTAATCTACCAAGGTGCTTTCTGTTATGGTTTGAAACAAGGAACATAGCTGGAGGAGGGAAAAGAAGTTTTCATCGCATACTTATTGTGCCAGGGATGGTGGCTGGGCACCTGACATATGTTATTTCATTTTATCCTCATGATGGATAAACCTGGCATGGTTATCACCCTGTAAGAGATGATGACACTGAGGGACAGAATTTGCCTAAGGTCACATGACTGGTAAGTACCTAGCACAGAGTCAAAACCAGGACCACTGACTCCAAAAGCCCAAGCTCAGGTCACTATATAATGTGACCCACCATGTTGTCACTACGTGTGGTGTTTTTGTGACTGGGTGTGGGGGGAAGGGTCATGATGAGGGGATTAGGGAGCTCATAGGAGATGGGGGGAATTAGGGCAAAGAATCCAAGTGGATGACCTCTACTCTGCAGTCTGCACAATCAGAAAATCACAGAAGCAAAAGAGCATGGCATACTCAGATAGTTCAAGTAACTCACTTCGGTTTAGGCCCAGAGGCGAGAGGCAAAGAGGGATGAGGAACTGCTGTCTGAATGCTTCAGAGAGCCCTCCTCTGGGCTCCGACCCTCCTCTTGCACACCCTCCCCCCAGGGAACGAGGACACTTGACAGAAAGAGACCATGCTGCCCCCATCCTTTTCTAGACCAAGTTCCTTGTACCCGAAACCCTAAAATTCTCAGCTCAAAGGTCTTTACCTGCTTCCTTGGCCCATGTGTGCCTCTCTCCCAAGTCCAATTCCTCAAGGGTAAGGAACGCCACCAGTATGAGCACCTCGGCCTGAGGGGCGGCAAAGAGCTGCTATTTGTAAGGATGTGGCTAAAACATGCATGCTGAAGGCAGAGCTCCCTGTACTGCCGAGTTCTAGCATGGAACTCAGGAGTCCAACAAATCTGAATCTGAAGCTGGCCTCCTAGGTCGCTATGAAGATCTGTTTGTCAAGGTGGTAGGGTAGAACACATTTTATCTAACAGTTCGTTAGCTTGCTGTATTAATTTTCAATATTTAGATATAGGGTATGTGGGTTTCCATTTGTACTCCTGCCCGGCCGGGGCATTGCAATGGTAGAAGCAGGGCCTCCAGAGAAGAGGCAGGAGTGGAAGCAGGCCTCAAGTCAGGACGCTTCTTGTACCATGGCAGAAGCGGTGCATTTATCCTAAGGGCAATCAGGAACCACTGAAGGGTGTCATTCAGGGATGGAACGTGAGCAAGTGATTTGGGAAGGTTACCCTGCAGCTGGGCAGAGGGAGAGTAAACCAGGGTCAAGCAGACTGAGCAGGAGAACAGAAGCAGAGAAACCTCCTCCTTTGGACTAAAATGCCTCTTAAGTGAAGTCTTCCTTGGGCCACCCGATTTATAGCTGCACTGTCACCTAGCACTCCCTACCTCCCTTCCCTGATTTATTGGTCTCCTTAGCACTTCGTACCATTTGGGTCATGTATTTTACTTATTCATTTATTGTCCATTTTCCCTCACTGGAAAGTAACCTCGATGAAGGCAGGGCTGTTTGTACTGATTTCACTACCCACAGTGCCTGGGCCAGGCTAAGACTCAATACACGGAGGAAGGAGGAGTGGTAGTTAAGGGTATGGAATCTAGAGCCAACCCTCCTCGGTCTGAATCCTGGCTCCATCATTTACCTATCAAGAAACCTTAGGCAAGTTACTTTTAACCTCTGTACTGTAAAATGTGAATAATAGTAACTACATTACAGGGTTACCATAGAGGTTAAGTTTGTTAATACACATAAAGCACTTACAATGGTGCCGGGCACGGATCTGTACTACGTGAGTCTTAGCTGCTGGAGGAGACATAGTTGGTGTCCCCGCCAGGGCCTCTTTATTGACCACTGTGCCCAGCCCCCAGCTCCATACGTGTTGCAGCAATCAGCTTATGCCTGAGACCATGTCAGGAGACTTACCTTTGGCTGATGGGTGCACTTTTCCAAAGGATGCCTGGGCAGTTATATACCCCCGCCCCAGGGGGGCCAGTGCTTCTCTTATACAAGGGTGCCTTTCCCTCAAGGCGGGGTAACTCTGAAGTGTGACTTATGCTCCAGAGCCTTCTCACTCCCCCAGTCAGTCTCCAGCTAGATTTCATCTGAGACCACAGCCTTGCTCAGTCCTGCCCCTTCCTACTCTGCTCCCTGACTCCCTTATGGGTCTTTCCTAAAGATCATGCCCTTAATAAATCATCTGTACCTGAATCGCTGCCTCAAGAAACAGAGCCACAGTCATACATACACAAATTTCATACATATATGAAATTCTGAAGGCAATGTGAAATATAGTCTGGAGATTAAAAGAGGAATCTGGGTTGTAAATTTTGACTTGGGCGTCATACTGTGCCTGGCACATAGTAGGTGTTCGATAACACTTGCTGAATGAATAAATCCATGAACTGTGGCAGGAGACATGCACAGAAGTGGGTGAGGTCACCCAGTGAAGACACGTAAGATGAAAAGAACCTTCTTCTGAGTCCAGAATAGAACTGATGGGCATATCAATTTTAAGAGATGAGAGAAGAAAGGAGATGAGCCTGAGGAACAAATGCAGAGAAGTTAGATAAAACCGGAAGAGGAGTGGAAAAGAAATCAGGGAGGAGAGGATTTCAAGGAGGAACTACAGCGTCAAAGGATGCAGAGAGGTAGGTCATGAGCTGAGATGAGAACTATTGCTCTTGGCAGCTAAGAGGGCTTGGTCCGGCTGGTCAGGGCAGTGCCAGTGGGTGCTAGCACAGGACATGGGTGGAGCAGGGAAGCAGTCTTCCTGGTTGGTCTCTGAGATGATGGGAGGAAGTGTCAGGATCATCAGAGGTGGCATTTGGTGCACAACCTCCCCTGGCCCTGTCTCCCTGACTCCAGAAACAACCAGGGTCCACACCCTGCTCTTTGGCTGCCCCCAGCCCCCCTCTTCCCCAAGCCTCCATGCCCCCAGACCTCCCTTCCTCTCACTCAGTGTGCTCACATGGGGAGCAGTTGCAGCAAACCAATTTACACTGGAACATAACTAACAGGCAGCCTTCCTTTTCCCTTTGGGTTATTTACCTTTTCAGTGATATTTCTTAGCCCAAATTAAATTTTCAGGGGCAGAATTTGCATTGTGTATGGTGAGGATTGGAGCAGCAGGCCTTCGAATCCACCTAAGGAGGGGAAAGGAGGGTGAGCGACCCTCTCCATCTCCCATGCCCCCCGATTTAGAGAGAGGCAGCCACGGCACCTTCCCCCCTTCCCCACTAGCTTCCCGACTGGGGCTTGAGACCTGGGCCCCCTTGGCCAGCTTCTCAACCTCTGTGATAAATTACGGTCCTTTCCAACTGTGAACTGTTTGATGGACTCTCAGGGGCTCTCGGGCCCAGGACATAATGTATACTGAGTGACTGGATGACTGACCAGATAGTTCTTGTACTCAGTTCTATACCATTTACTCTTTTGTTCATCACGTCACTGGGGCTGTTTGCACTCAGCAAGCCCGTGCTACCTCGAAACAGCATTTGTGCCACTTGATGCCGATGCTTCTCGAACTTTACTGACTTCATCATCACCTAGGACCCTTGTTTAAAATGATGATTTCAGCGACCCCTTTCAGATATTCTGATGAAAATCAGTCTGGGATGAGGCCCAGGAGTCTCCCTAGGTGATCCAAGGACAACACCTAGACGCTCACAGGTGTGGTTTGTGAGAGTTTAATGATACACACTTTGTCTACATCAGATGAGGGCCGGCATTAATAAACAGGAGGTAGCACACAGCTGTGCAGTCAGAACAATGCTTGCAAGGCGGGCCAACAGCTTTGCTGTACACGAGTCTGTCAAAAGTAGTAGTGGGTTTCTCTCTCCATAGCCTCAGATGCTTATTTTTTTTTTTTTTTTTGTGCGGTACGCGGGCTTCTCACTGCTGTGGCCTCTCCCGTTGCGGAGCACAGGCTCCGGACGCACAGGCTCAGTGGCCATGGCTCATGAGCCCAGCTGCTCCGCAGCATGTGGGATCTTCCCAGACCGGGGCACGAACCCGTGTCCCCTGCATCGGCAGGCGGACTCTCAACCACTGCACCACCAGGGAAGCCCACCTCATGCTCTCTTGAAGGGACTCATTTATTGCAAGCCCAGGCTTGTGGGAGTTCCGGCCTCGAAGTGCATTTCTCTGGTTCTTTTTGCAAAGACCGAGCTCCTCCTCTGTGAGCCTAGAGAGACTTTCCCTGAAGGGCCTGGCGGCTGCCCTTCCCAATATAGCTATCTATGCTCAACCAGATGCCCGCTGGAGATCTGCCTTCTCGAGCTTCCCTCTCTACTTCTTATCGTACACCCGACCTGGCAGCCTCATTTAAACTTCCGGGCAAGTTCTGGGTGCCTCTCTGGGTCCCTGTGGGTCCTGCCCACATCTGATGCCCCAGAGCCATCTCCTGACCCACTGGGCTGAGAACTCTGTGAGGATGTTCCCAGGTCAGGAGGGCCTCCATGTGGACAATGAGGAAGAGGCATGTCATCCCTGACCCTCTGCACTGCTAGCGCCCCCCCCACATGCTGGCAGAGATCTCAATTTAGCAGCCCACCGTTAAACCCAGTCCCCCAAAGCAGTTTTATTAGATACAGTTGTTACTGTGGTTTATAACACTTTCAAGTGCCTTTGGAGGAAGCCTTCAGTGCCTTCATTCACATACTCACGTGACCTGTCTGCTTGCTGGCCTGTGGATCTGCCTCCTCTGTCTTAGCCGCTGTTATTTCCCAGTCCTGTTTCACACATCAGAAGACTCAATGGCCTTAGCTCAGGGAGCAGGGATTAAGGTACCAGTGTCTCGAGCTAAAGGTTGCTCTGGGACCTGGACAGCAGGGCAGAGTACCTGTTGGTGACAACCCCACGCCAGGGCTTCACCCTGGGTTACAGGTCTGGCCTCAGGGACCCAAGTACCACTTCCCTGCTCCCTCAGCTCCTCCCCAGGCTCCTGGCTCAGTGAAGCTCAGATCATCTCTCTGGATTCCATCCGGGCCACATCAGTGAACCACACTGGATACTTCCCATTATCATCTGGCTAAGGGGTCAGATTCAAAGGTCACCTTCTCCCTGGGGTCTTCCCTGCTCTTCCCCTTGCCAAAACAAACAGCATATTATCCACACCTCTATTAACATCGTTATTAGTCCTGATGTTGTGTTATGGCCTCTCATCCCTCTATGCCTGTGGGCTTGCCCACCTCAACCCCATCTTTGCCTAGGCTACTTCTACTCACAAAGCTCAACTCACATGCCTCGTCCTCCAAGGGGTCTCTCACTGACAGACCCCTGCCCCACCCCACTCCATCCCCACTGGGATAAGGGCTCTTCCCATGCACTGCCATAACCTCGTGCTTACTCTGCGCGGCAGCTGTCATGCGTGGGGTAACTACAGCCAGGCTCTGGCTGATCAATTTCTATATCCCTTACAGAGATTTATATGCCTTTATGATGAGAGCCTAGTTATGAAGGGGCTTCATAAATAATATGCTGTCATATAATAATATGACATAAATAATATGGTGTCCTATAAATATATTAGCCATTAATTCATTAATTTATTCATCTAACAAATATTTATTGAGCACTTACTTTGTGGCTGGCCCAGTGCTAGGCACTAGCGGGAGAGATGGACATAAGACATTAGCTAGATAAAAAGAATAAATGCAAATTGTGATAAGTCTTAACAACTTATCAGGTGGTCAGGCCACTATGAGGAGATGACATATAAACAAAGACCAAAACTATGAGAAGGACCTAGTTAAGGGAACGCTGTAGAAAGAATAATGCAGGCAGAGGGAACAGCCTATGCAAAGGTCCTAAGGTGGAAAAGAGCCTGTATGGGGGCTGATTCTCCATTACAGTAAGGAAGTGGCACAGTGAAGTCATAAGCGTGCAGGAGACCAGCAGCCAGACCTGGCTCTAAATCGTGAGGAGCTCAAAACCTTAAGCTGGAGAGAAATATAAAACGAGAGCCAAACGTGGAGTGGCCATTTTTTAAGTTAAAATTGGACATAAACATATATTAATGATAAAGCTAATCTTATTGAGCACATGAGAATCTATGCCTGCTAAGCGTTTATATGCATTATCTTATTTATTCCTCACATGAAACTCACAAGTAGCTGCTCTTATTATCCCACCCTACAGTTAAGGAAACTGAGGCCAAGGGCGGTTGAATAACTTGCTAAAGTCACCAGAAGAAGGTAAAATCATATTTGAATCTAGTGCGATTCCAGTATCTGTCATGCTACCTTGCCTCAGAGAGAAACAGAATGCTTGAGCCTGAAGAAACTTTAAAGCTTACTTCTGCTAATCCTTCATTTCAGAGCTGAGGGCAGCAAATTCCAGAGGAAGGAATTTGCTCAGAGTCACAGTTGGGTGGATGTTCCGGCCATTTGTGTCAGACATCCAGTTGTCAATCTGCCCATTTCAGGTCTTCTATTAAGCCACAAGAACTCTGGAACTGAGACATCAAATAATCTGGTTTGGACGCTCAGGGTATATACTGTTTTGAGTGCTAAAGCTCCTTCCCCAGGAATGAGGAACACCCTGTTCACTCCAGCGGCACAGAGATGGCCTGACCCCATTTACCCCAAATCGCGTGATGCCACCTGAGATTTACCCCATACCTATGAATATCTGGCAGATTCTCACTTGAAACAGCTGCTGAAATAAATGTAACACCGATCCATCCTGGTGGCAGGTGGGGGAGCAGCGATCGGCAATGAGCACCACGCCGGCAGACCAGGGGAGGGGGCAACAAGGGCTTCTGCTTAGTGTGTGTTGCTGGAGGCTGCTCAGTTGGTACTAGTTGCGGTGTACAGGGTGTCAGAATCCTAGTGTTGGGGGCCCGCGAAGGCCCAGCACTTGAGCAGTGACGGAGCAGAAGTAGCTTTCAAATCAGACCTATTCACTAAGTAGTCCAGGGAAGGAGACAAACTGAACACTGGGGTAGAGGGCTGGACTGGTCGCTGAGGAGTGGGCGAGGGACAGCAAGGACAAGACAGATGGAGGACTTCCTGCTGCACGAGGGCAGCAGGGCCCTGCCACACACAGCTCTGGCCCCCCAGGAGCAAAGAGGCCCAGCAATGCAGGATGACCTGGAGGGATGATGAAGTCTTACCACAGTGTGCGGACAGTTTACCACAAGCAAACAGAAACCAGAAAACGGCAGAAGGAAGAGTAGCCCCAAGAAGTTGCCCACTTCGCACTTTCCCTAGAACTGCGCTGTACCCATGTCTTCCTGAAAACATTTTTTTTTTTTTTTTTGTGGTACGCGGGACTCTCACTGTTGTGGCCTCTCCCGTTGTGGAGCACAGGCTCCGGACGCACAGGCCCAGCGGCCATGGCTCATGGGCCCAGCCGCTCCACGGCATATGGGATCCTCCCGGACCGTGGCATGAACCCGTGTCCCCTGCATTGGCAGGGGGACTCTCAACCACTGCACCACCAGGGAAGCCCTCCCTGAAAACATTTTATGAGCTGAATTCTCCATTCAGAATTTGAGGAACAAAAAGTGACCTTAGAGTTCTGAGGAGAAAACGATGCCCTGACCCGTTTGTGCCCGAGTTCTCATGCCATTCTCAGGCCATGGAGAGTCCATGGCTGTAGGGTCCAGATTTTGTTTCGATACTTTGTCCATCACACTGATCTGTGTCAACCTGTTTTCTGCTCCTTCGTGCTATTCTTTTTTTTTTTAACATCTTTATCGGAGTATCATTTCTTTACAATGGTGTGTTAGTTTCTGCTTTATAACAAAGTGAATCAGCTATACATATACATATATCCTCATATCTCCTCCCTCTTGCGTCTCCCTCCCACCCTCCCTATCCCACCCCTCTAGGTGGTCACAAAGCACAGAGCTGATCTCCCTGTGCCATGCGGCTGCTTCCCACTAGCTATCTGTTTTACATTTGGTAGTGTATATATGTCCGTGCCACTCTCTCACTTCGTCCCAGCTTACCCTTCCCCCTCCCTGTGTGCTCAAGTCCGTTCTCTACGTCTGGGTCTTAGCAGCTCTCTGCTGATTGCCCCAAACTGTACCACACCCACTTTCTTAAACAACCAGAAATCAGCAGGAGGTGACGTGTTAAGACACATAGCACCTGCTTTAAGCTTTCTACTGGTATAATCAGAAGCAGTACAAACAAGCTGGAGGAGGCAGTGCCTTACAGAGAAATGAGCCACTCGAGGGAATGCTGCGTGGTGAGTGAGTGAGAGTTCAGTCACGCAGACAGTCCTCAGACTCATCCTGCACAACGTGGAGGCTCCCGTTTGGCCGGATGCGGAACGGAGAAGCGGGGAGTTCAGAGGGGTGGGAGGGCTCCCGTGCCTGTCCTGTACCTCTTGGCAGGCTCACACATGACTGTCCACCATCAGCTGGCTTTCGGTCATGAGGCCATTCAGCTACCATCAAAGCCTCTTCAGGTACCACGTTAATCCATCCAGAGGCTTTTGTATGTTTCGTTTCTTGTTTTTTGTTTTGTTTTGTTTTACTGGAAGACACTCTCTGTCTACTTTTCCAGGTCATGATTATTCCAAACAATGTGTCTTTTCTACTCATTTAACAACATATCTTTTGCCTCTGTACCTCTGACCTGTGATACCGGGGCTTGGGGGGCAAAGGTCAAAGCTGATCCTTTATCCTAGATTGAAGCCTCAATATCTTCTCTGTAAAGTGGGGAGACTCTGACTAATTGGTCTGGGGTTCGGGCTCAGCATTGTTTAAAATTTCCCTGGTGATGTGAACGTACAGCCATGGTTAGGTGCCACTACAGTAAAGGTTCTGGAGATTTCCTTGCCCATTTCCAGGTCTAGGATCTCCCCCTTGCCTGTTCCCCACCCTCAACTTTACCAGAAGCAAACCCAACTCTTGCCCAGTCAGCGTGCCAGGGAGACCGCACAATGGAGTCCAAGTTAGGAAGGTTTACATTTCCCACCACTTTAAAGTCTGCTGCCTAATTCCACCCAAATGAAGCTGTTTAAACAAACAAATTAAAAAACTCTGATTGCAACTGTGCCAGGGGCAAGGATGTGGCTGATTCTCTTTTGTATCACTGGACAGAGTGTGGTAAAGACTCAGGCCCCAAGATTATTCCTGAATCCCAAGTGTGGCCGTAAAGCGACAGGTCCGTGGCCTAAAAAACACAGCAGGACTTCTGCACCCAATACTGACTTGTGCTCAATGTCATCTTTAAACAAAACATTTTCTAAACATCAAGAACCAAAAAACCTCTGAAGGAACAAAGATTTGCATCCTACAGATAGTCAAAGGAGCATGCCACAGCCTGAAGGGAGCTCCCAAAGAGAGTTCCAGAAATGGGCCGGCTGATGCAGCACCAAGGTAAAAGGATGCAGCCTTCCAAAGGAAGGCTCCCATCAGGGCCAGCCTGGTCAGCTGCATATAAACCCTGGCGTGTGTTAATCCACCAGGTTATTATCTTACAGTCTCACAGATTCTGAAATACAACTCCCGTTCACCAAAGGAAGAGACCTGCTTTCTAAGCGAGACTGGCCTGGGGCAGGGCACTTGCAAGGAGCTACTCTCAGCTAGGAGAAAAGGAGCTTGGAAACTCAGGAGAAGGACCAGAACCATTGCTCCTAGAAGTCTGGGGTTGGCTGGCCAGAGAGGGCAGGTGGCAGAGGGTTCAGGCGGCTGGGATGGAAAATGACATATCCATTTCCCAACCTCAGCCTCCTGTCCTATTTCCCACCCTCCTTCATAGAGCTCTCTGTCCCTTCCTTCTAGGGCATTCAGAACATGAAACAGAAATGAAATGGAAACCAAAGCAGCAAGTGAAAGAAAGAATGAACAGAAACCCAAAACCACAACCTCTCCACACAGCCTTTCCCCTGCCCTCCCCAGACCAACCCCAGGGCCATGCTCCTCTGGCCTTCACCATCTGCCCCTTCTTTCCCATAGTCAGGCCAGGTGAAAAACCAGTCATCTTTTTAACTGTAAAAAAATGTCATTATAATCACTGCTCATACATCTGTGAGTAGTAGACCAAAGATTGAATCCACATTCCAAAGACTGTAACCTGTGTAACCACAGTGTCTCAGTTAGCCCAGCTATAGAACACAGGGAGCTTTTCCAAAGCCGGGAGACAGAGAAGAGAGAAGAGAGCTGACCCAGGAGAGGCTGCCACAGTGTGCCGTGTACCAGGGACAACCTGCTCACTGCAATCCCTGTTGCCATCACCACTCCTTCTCCTCCTCTCGCTGCGTCCCCACCTCGCCTCACCCTCTCATGGGGATTCCCCCTTCTCCAGCGGGGCTCTGGTTTCCTAGCAGGGCAGGTGGAATCCTCATTAATAAACCGCACACTTCCTCCAGGAAACAATCTTTGGTCAAAACTGCCTGCGCACACCCCCTCTCCTCCTCCCTAAGTAACAGTCACGTTCTTGAGAGCCCGCTGCTATTTGCCTGCACACACAGACACATGCCCTAATAAACCACCAACGCAGACACCGTCAGCTGCCCTCACAGGCACCCTCGGGGCCAGGCCCGCTGGGCTTTGCCAACGCAGGAGCTCCGCTTCACGCAGAGCAGGAGATCTCACCCAGCCTTCCTGCCTTCTGACACCAGTGAGGGTCCCTGTGATTTCCACGGTGGAAAACCCTGTGAAGGCTCAGGCACAGATGCAAACCTGAGAGCAGCAAGGGAGGTCGAGGAGAGCCAACGGAGAAACCCAAGGGAGGGGGACATGTTTGGAATTTAAACTAAACATGAAGGGCTCCAACGGGCCTTTGCCCACACCCACAGCTAGCTCAGAGGCCCTGAGAGCTTGTGGGTCAATGGACAATCCCTCCACGTAAGACCCCAGGGAGGTCCTGACCCCACTGCATGCTGTTCTGGGGACCACCTGCTGGCCCACGGGTCCTGTCCCTGTTAGGGGGGAAGAGTGGGGTTACAGCAACCGGCCCCAGCAACAGCACTGGCCAGCTGGGTGGCCCTGGGCATCTCAACACACTCTCTGGACAGCATTCCACCCTTTTAAAGTGAAGGGGTTGGCCTTGCTGACCTCTACAATCCCTTCCTGCCTCAAGCTCCAGGATTCTAATCCATCTACTTCTTTTAAAATTTAGTTCAGATTAGACATCCAATAAACTATCTCTGATGACATCCACTGAACTGCTATGCTGATTGAACAAATGCCTGGAAAACGTTTAGCTGGTTTTCTCCAGTGGGTCCTAGAACCTCCACTAGACTGCAAGCTTTCCCAAGGGCAAGGACTGGGACCCCTCACTAGTCTGCAAGTCCAGCCTGACAAAACCAGAGGATTATCTGACCATTATCTCTAAGTTGATGTGTATGTAAGAACTAAACAATTGTCCCATCTATGCACAGAATTAAATCTGGACCGATTTGCAGGCTCCCTAACGGAGCACTCCATCCCGGTCTGGGCTAGGTCAGGGGGAGGAGTGGTTCTTGCCTTTATTCCGGGTCCAAAACAGGGAATTTCTCTTCAGCAAATAAGTTCTGAAGCCTGAGTTTCCTGCAAAGGAAAATAGCCTCCAGTCTGGAGATGAGAGGACAGTCTCTTCCGGCACAGGGAATCAGGGTGGAGAGTGTCACAGCACGAGGTTCAGACCTTGCCTCGGGTACCAGGCCAAGAGGAGTTTCTGCGCAAAACCTGGCACACAAACTGCTAGCAATGGAAACAGATGAAATTCCAGCTCAGGACTGCACGGAACAGTCTGAGACAAGAGGCAGAAAAATGTACTGGTTTTAAGGCTTTTGAATAGTTCTCAAAACCAAGGCTGGTCCTTGCTTGACCTAGAATGAGGCAGGGGGCGGGGGGAGAGGAGGGAGGCTCTGAGAGAAAGGGAAAGAGGGAGTAGGACCATCAGGATGCACACTTGGATGATGTCAGTAAATGACTCAGAAAAACGTTTGTCCTAGCTGAGTCACGGTGGCTCTAACCAAGTGCTCCTGTCTGGGTTCCGGAAGAAACAGGACTGGCTGTCACACTTGCTCAATTTAGAAACAGGAATACTTCTCCTCGGTGAGACAATTATTACATACTCAAGTATTAAACGTTATTTAATATTTACTACAGTTGTCTAGGAAAGATTATATTAAACCAATTTTGTAGTTGAGGAAAAATAATTGTCACTTAGTGGTTACTTAAGTTTAAATGTTTCAATAAAAATTTGAAAAGTAAAGCCTAGAAAATCTAAGGTCTAGTGAGGAGAGAGCAGAATATTACCATTTAGAGCCTCTGACAAAAACCCATCTGTATCTTCCAGGCAGCTGAGCTAATGTACTCCACCACTTGGTGGCAGCATACCTAAATTGCCAGAAGTATACGTACATGATAAAGGCAGTCTCAACAAAACTAAAGTATCATAACATGAAGTGTCAGCATCCAATACATGCCAAAAAAACATACACAACGCCAAACACCAGTGAGGGGCACATGATAGAACCTAACCAATGACAGGTGAAGAGAAATACAAAACATGCTGAAAATAATTACCTAATGCTGGAGGGAGAAACAACCCCAAATCTGGAACCCACCAAGTGAAAAACACATCCTCTTCCCCAGTGCCAGGCTGTTTCTCCAGTATCCATATTCAGGGAGCTCCCTCATTTCCAGTATTCCAGCCAAATGAATCTGAACTAAATTTAAATCATCCTGATTCTCCAGCAAGAATTCCTGAAAGACCTGAATATACTGGGACTTATATCACCAGCAATGCTGAAGTTTACCTAATCTAAGTGGAACCAGAAACATCAGCTTCCTAATCAGCCTGTTGTTGGTGAGCCATAGACTTCAGAAGCCTAAACAAGAAAGTAAATGACCCCACCTAAGCTTTAGAGGCTCGTTCAACATTGCTGCCCAGAGACAAACTCCAAGAAGACCCAACTTTCTCAGTGGAAGGCAGATAAGGACCTCAGCTAAGAGCAGAGAAGATTAACAGCTACTTTGTGCCAAGCCAGAAACTAATTACACAACCAGTCAAGGAGCTGAAATACACCCAGAAGCAAAACTAAAGATTCACCAAGGGCAAAAAGCAATTAAGTCTTTATCGATTTCTTATCAGATCTGAACTTTAATGTATGGTCCCCTTTAACATCCCTATTAGTTTAGGCAAGTGAAAGGAATCCTACCCTGGAAGACCCCAAAGGGCAGGCCCTATGGCCAATTCTTCTACTCTTTCAAATCCAGGGTCAGGTTCGCATAACATACGGCCCTAAATTAGGGTTCTTGATGATGGTAATGACAATGTTTGCACAGTGGGTTCTGGGCAGTAAGGAGCATATAAACTTAAATTTGGAGAAATATAAAGACTTGGAACTCTATGGCAAGACATACTGGAAGTATAAATTGGGAAATTTGGAAAGAAATGTGGCGATGTGTATCACTAGCCTTAAAATAATCCATGATTGCCGCAAATCTATCCCAAAGAAACCATTTAAAATGTAGACAAAGGTCCACAAACAAAGAAGTTTACTGAGAGTTATTTACAGCACTGAAGTTTTGGAAATGACCTAGATGTCTAATGATAGGGTTAATTAGAATGTGGTGTATCCCAAGCTATACTATTATGCATAAAAAGTTTTTAATGTTATGAAAATATTCTTAGAGTATAATATTAAGTGGAATAAAATAAGAAGCAAAATTAAATAACCAATATGATTCAATTCTGCTTTTAAAAATCTCCAAAGGAAAAATATAGGAAGGAAAAATGTCAATATATTAATTATTCCTATTTCTAGAGGTTAGAGTTACAAGTGGTTTTTTAAAATTCTTTCTATTTTCTGCATTTATTTTCTATAATAAAGAAATATTTTTCTACTTTGAAAAAGAGGCCAAGACTTTATCACACTATTAGGCATATATATTCATTCATTCAGTATTTATTACAAGCCTGCTAGGCAATACTGCTCTTATTACTATTAGTACCATTCTACTAGCTCTTATCCTAACCTTAACCATCACCCTAACCTTGACTTTGACAAAGCTGTGCTAGAGACAATAAAGGACAAGTGACAAAACAAGGTCCCCACTGCCAAGCAAGGAAAGGGAAAGAAACCACTGTTTGCCACCAGCCCGTGCTGTGTGCCGAGTCCTAGGCTAGGTACCTTACCTGTGTTCTCTAGTAATCCTCACTACCGTTGTGTCTGGTGATATTTCTATGCCTATTTTACAGGCGAGGCAGTTTGTCAGCTGCATGCACATTTCTCCTCCTACAGGGGAGGCTTCAGGGGTTCATTCTTCCTGGACTGGAACCCCCTGCAAAATTTCCAGGATCAATTTTTGTCCTCAAGGCCACTCTTTCTTCCTCTATTAGTCCACAGTTCCACTCCCACCAAGTCAGTGGCAATGTCCAAAGTCCCTTCTAAGGGTCACATTGAAGACGCATGTGGAGAAAAAACAACACACCCTCTCCATCAGGAATCCTTCTGTCCAGTGCTGGGTCCTTGATTTATCACCTAAAGGCGTTTACTGGAAGCATTTCTGGAATAATGAGTGCTGCTTCTCATAGTTACTTCATGACCACATGGTTTCCGCCTCTGATTGTCCAGGTTATCGTTCTCCAGGGAATCACAAATGCTTGCCTCTGCATGTGAAGCATCACAGCTGGCTCTCCCCACTCTATACCTACACACACACACGCACATGCACACGCACACACACACAGTTGCTTTTCACAAGGCTTCCACGAGTCCCTCTGGCTGGCCCTCTGCCTCAGAACTGCACCAGCATAGACACAGACCTGCCAAGTCCAGCAGTGGCACGGTCACGGAAGTGAACTAACTTCAAAATGCCTATCAGCTGACTGCTGAGTAATGCCAGAATTGTGCTTCTGACACCAGAGCAATGCAAGATCGAGCTAGGCAGGTGCCTGAGTGAAAGAAACATCTAAGACCCGAGGAAACAGAACAGGATGAGCCCCCTAGAATACAAAAGAGGCCACCCCCACCATTCCAGGCTTTATGTTCCTCATCCCCACTACAGACAGCCTTTTTATTTATCTCTTTAAATAGTTTCCATGGTCTTAAGTGCTTTTTTTTCCCCCACTACATCCCTTAGTGTAATTAATTACTGAAAAACAGTTGACTGTCATACACAGATGAGCATAAATGAGTAGCATTTGTGTGTCTAAAACTGAACACAAAGACCTGGGGGAGGAAGTCTGAGGCATCCCCCACCACCTTCATTAACCTGTACATCCACAGTCACTACTGCTGTCTTGGCCAGCAGAAACCCAGGTTTCAGGCAACTGTCACCTGCATTTCCCACCTGCAGCAAGCTTCACACTTAAAATCCAAAGAGAACCTTGGAGGAAGCAGGTTTGATGGACAGGATGCCACTGCCCACCGAAATGACATCATCTGCCCCTCATCTCCTTACTACCCTCTTCTACTGTCCTGCTCCAATCCAATCCTGTCCTTCAGGGTCTACCTTCCTTCTCTCTCCAAATCTGTCCCCTGCATTCCATCAACCACTGCCTCCTTCACTGTGGCCTCCTCATCTATTCAGAGGATAAAAGCACAGGCTCTGGTGCTCCAAATTACACTGGCTGTGTGTCCATTAGCAAGTTATCTAACCTCTTTGAGACTCAGTTTCCTCATATGCAAAATGGGAATAAATAATACCCAACTCAAAATGCTGTGAAAACTAAGTTAATGTATACAGAATACTCACAACAGTGTAATAATGTAGGTTTGAAGATAATAATAATGGCTAGCATTTATGTATTACTTAATAGATCAGTTCCAGAGGTTGGAAGCATTAAGTGCTTTTTTCAACTCAAAATTATGTTTGAAGATTTATCCATGTTGTTGCATAGCACAGTAGTCACAGAAAACTATACATGGTATAATACCATTTTTATAAAGCTCAAAATCACGGGCTTCCCTGGTGGCGCAGTGGTTGGGAGTCCGCCTGCCGATGCAGGGGACGTGGGTTCGTGCCCCAGTCCGGGAGGATCCCATATGCCGCGGAGCGGCTGGGCCCGTGAGCCATGGCCGCTGAGCCTGCTCATCTGGAGCCTGTGCTCCGCAGCGGGAGAGGTCACAACAGAGAGAGGCCCATGTACCGCAAAAAAAAAAAAATCATGAAAAACTAAACAATATATCATTTATGCAAACATGTGGTAAACTATACCAAAAGAAGCCAGACAAGGATAAACACAAAACTGAGGATAATAGTTATTTCTGGGAGAAGTAGGTGAGACTAGGGTGGGGAAGAGCCACAGGTAGCTTCAAGAGCAGAGGTGATGTCCTGCTTCTGAGTTTGGGGGTGGGCTCTCAGGTGTTCGATTTATTATTATGCTTTATAATTGACACATACATTACACCTGTTCCTTCATGTGTAGCAAATATTGCCATATATGTATTTATACTTATAGTTATTATTATTATTAGGTTCCTTTAGGAGACAGACTATAAAGTACTGAATGTCCGGGTGCTAGGCATCTTAGACGACATCCATTGCTGCTGCTACCAGCGCCAAATGTTCATCCTCATTGCCTCCTGTTCTGCCCACATTCCCCTCCTCCAAGATGCTCTTAGGGGAAGGGGCCTGGGGCAAAGCAGGCTGGGTTACCGACTACCCCAGTCCCAGGGAAGGTGGGGCCCTGCCCCTAGGATGCTGCAGCAGAGTAAGGAGGGGGCCCGGTGGTGATAGGGGCCACCTTCTCCCCCTGTTCTATCAGGGAGGAGGTAGCCATTATTTGTCCCAGCCTGGGTCCCCCCGCTCTGGTTTCCTATTTGCAGTTACTTGAATTCACCATTACTTATGCTTTAAAAAAAAAAAAAAAAAAAAATATATGTATATATATATATATCCTTTTCTGGGAGAAAAAAAAAAGGAATGAATGAAACATTGGACAAAAACAACACAACTGTCCAGAGGTAGTTTGTGAACAGAGGAAAGATGGAACCAGAACCTTGGGGGTTGGGGAGGAGCAGAAGGATGGGAGTGGGCAAGGCTAGCTCCTTGTTATTAGTGCCCCGAGTGAGGGAAGGAAGGGGAAACCGAGGCCTAGAGTGGAAGCAGACAGGGACAGGGAGTGGCTCTAGCCCACCTTAAGTGGCTGCCACCGGGAGCCCAGGCCTCCTGGGCCTCACCTGGATAAAGGTGACTCTGCATTTTCATCACTGCACTAGATTCCAGGGTGAGGGCAAGGTAGGCTGGGGCTTGCTTCGAGGGGGGACGGGGCTTAAACCCCTCCTGCCCCTGCCTGCCTTCCTGTGCCCCCAAGGGGGCGGCCCAACCTACTGCAGGGACAAGGCAAGGTGGGAAGGAAGCAAAGGGGGTGTGAGCCACACCTGGTGAGACACAGCTCGGTCGGGGGCATCTGGGGTCAATCACCCCCCTCCAGGGGCCACACCTGCTGCCACTAGTACCTGCCTGGGTGCTAAGCATGAGAGATTGCTACATAATTTCCTCACAACACCCTTGTGAGATGGTCGTTCTTTTCCCAAATTAAAAATTAGAATAGTGGACTCAGAAAAGTTGAGTCATATGTCCAAGGTCTCATCCTATGTCAAACACCTTCCTTTTGCCCCTCTGAATCCATTCTCCATCTTCTCCCCTCTACCCGATGCCCTGGGAGGCTGACCCACGTGGACTGCCTCAATGAGCCCCCTGTCACCTGGCTTTGGTTGCATTCAATCAATGACAAACAATGACAGGAGGTCAGAGAATGGGAGGGGGGAAGCAAGAGTATCGACTTCCCTTGCCCCACATTGTGGAATCACCGTGAGTTGGTGGCAACTCTCTACTGAAGGTCACAGCTCTTGTCAAGCAGCCCTCTCACACAGCTACCTCTCCAGGTCCTATGCACCTCTCCTCACCTTGCCCCTTCAGGCCTAGAAGTCGTAATGTCTTCCCTCCCTGCTATTGCCAGCTCTGGGATAACTTGGAAATCCACACCTTGCTGCTTTCCCTGGTGTCTGCCCGCATCATTGTCAAGTGTGCCTTTGTTAAACTCTTCTCAGCTAACCCGGGTGGAGTGGTCATATGTTCCCTGACTCAGAAGTGGCACAGCTAGGATCTGAACCCCAGTGCCTTCCATCTGTCCGAAGGCGCCTCTCTTCGCTTTGCTGTGAGGGTCTGTATGGCTCCAAGGAAGGTGATCGCTGACAATGGTTGTTACTATTGTGATGTTATGTTCCTTAGCAGCAGAGTAGAATACTATTTGCTCTTCAGGGCTTGGATTATGTACACCTAACAACAGGAACACTTTACTGATACTGCTAAGAAATTTGTGTAGAATGTGGGAAGTGTAATAGAAATTATAAACCCTTTATATATAAGCAACAAAAGAAATTAAAAAGGGATCTGGAAAGGGATAAACTTTAGGCAAATGTCCTCATTGGCTCTATTTTCTGAACCTTCCATCACTACTCCCTGCCTCCTCCTTTAATTGATGATCTCAGAGCAAAGGGCAGGATGCCAATGACACAACTCAACAGGCCCTTACAACAGACGGATTCAGTGATGACAGTTTCCATAGCTTGGATTCTCTCGTGCTGAATATAATGGGAGGAAATCCTTGCAGTTTTTACCTACTCATCTTTTAACTGTCTTCCTGGCTCTCTCTGGTTACTTCTATTTTCTGGTGATGCTGCACAAAGATAGTGCTGGCTATAAGCCCAATTTATCTCTTGCTGAAATCAGCAGAACAAGAGCAAATGTTATCAAATAATAAGCTGTGGATACTGGCACCTTGGTTTGACTGGCATTGCAGAATACCCCATCTTAATTTCTTGTCATCTTTCCCCACCAGTATGACACCTGCATTCCTTGCTGGAACACTCAGCATCTCAGCAGCACTGCTAAGAACATAGTTAAGCTGATACATCAAGGGGCTAACAATCGGTACCCTTGGGAGCAGCAGAAAGATGTTCATGACAAAGCAGGATAACAATGATGAAGAAGAGAAGGAATTCAATGCAATAAAACCACCAGGGATTTCTTTACTAGATACTTAGAAATTTCTATTCCAAGCATATGGTCAACTCCCAATTATCACAGTGGGTAGATCATCCATACTGTGAGTTATGCTGGGGTAATTGTTTACTCTCAGCCTAGGTTTTCTATCTGTCTCTCAATTTCTAGGGACATTCATCAACTGATTGTTTCTGAGTATTTCCTTTCCACTCCTTTCAGGTACAAGTAACTGCAAGCAGACAGTAGAGCAGAAGGACAAAAAAGCTAGCTAAGTGTAGGATGGATGACAGAAACGATCACATGGGAGTTCACCAAGATACCTATCCATGCCCTGGCTCATATTAGGCACTCAATAAATATTTGTTAAATTGAGCGAATGGAGTTGTCAGAAAGTTGCATCAGAAGACTCTTAAGGCCTCTCTTCCTACCCTAATATTCCATGATTCCTCAGAATAAGATAACAGAAAGCTTGGAGAAGCCCAAGGAGATAGATGCTCATACTCAGCAGGAGCAAGAAAGGGAAGTTGGAAAGGACTCATCTCAGGCTGAGATGGATCCCCAAAGCATAACTGGTACTGTCACAAACACATCACTCCAGGATGATGCTTTGCCCTGGGTGATACCTCAAAACTCCCACCCAGCGTACAAGGGGACAGGAAAACAGTTCTCTTAGGATTTAAGATGTAGACAAGATCTGAAGTGAAATTCTAGGCCTTAAATTATTTAGGGAACCTGAGAAAGAGAGTGTATGTTGGTGGGGTGGTAATACTGTTTTGAGGTTCTAGATTTTATGATGTATTTTTTCCCAATATCATAGAAACAAAGAATTCAGGGCAGGACAGCTTCTTAGAAATGATCTAATCCAGCCTCCAATCCACTGGAGGAATCTTTCCTACAGCATCGCTAACAGAAGGTCATCTAGTAGCCAGCAACAGGAAGCTCACTTTCTCCGGAGGCAGCAGCGTTACTGCTGGACAGCTCCTGGGCAGATTCTTTCTCCACTTCAGAGTCCTGATCTCTCTAACTTCTACCCTTTGATTCGACAGAGACCATGCCCGTTCCCTCCTCTTTGGCGTGGCTCTCCTGATACCTGAAGTCAGGAATCACTTTTCTTCCATTTTCACTCCTGCAAGAAAACATCCTTCAGTCCTTCAACTGAAGAGACACAGTTTGTGGATCCCTCGGTGTGCTGCTCTCCTGACAACACTCTAACTCAGCGGTCCCCAACCTTTTTGGCACCAGGGACCGGTTTCATGCAAGACAATTTTTCCATGGAAGGGGGTGGGGGTGGTTTCGGGATGATTCAAGCACATTTACTGTGCACTTTATTTCTATTATTATTACACTATAACATATAATGAAACAATTACACAACTCACCACAGTGCTAACAGGAGGTGGCGCTCAGGCGGTAATGCGAGCAATGGGGAGCGGCCGTAAATACAGATGGAGCTTCGCTCGCTCACCCGCTGCTCACCTCCTGCTGTGTGGCCCGGTTCCTAACAGGCCACGGGCCAGTAGTGGTTGCGAACCCCTGCTCTAACTGGTCCACATAGCTCCTAAAAGGGGGTTGGCAGAGTTCAATGCTGCAGAACTGAACGCAGTAGTCCAGACATGACCTGGCCTTCACACAGGAGAGCGGGACTATTTCTTCCCATTCATTTCACACAACCATCCTTCCTCCCAGCCCCTCTTGGGTTTTGCTCCCCTTCACTCAGCAGAAACCTTTGCCTTTCTAATTGCTTCCAATCTGCTTGGTCCCATTTTTGCTTAACAAGTCAGAATTAATGAAAGTGTTCTTCTAATCTTTCACTTTCTATTCTAAAGGAAAGATGAGTGTGTATTAGCTGCATGGATGTGATAAACCTACCAGAAAGATAAACATACCCTTCATATTCATAAAGGGTACACTGTGATAATTCATAAATTATCACAACCATCTGCTTAATCACCTATTCTAGAATGGTGCCCAAAATGGCCATCAAGCTGATGGGTTCCTTAGATTCTGGGATCCTCCTTCATCACTTACTGGTCCTATTTGCTTGTCTTCTGTGGGCTGCTTCATCCCCTAGGCTACCAGCACAATTATATACTGTGCTGTCCTTTATGGTCACTGGCTCGGCACTGGGTAGGGAAATACCCAGGTTTTCCCTAACTTTCTCAAAATGTCTGTTCCTGCTCACCATGAATCCTAAATCGGCCTGGCTTATTGAGGCTCTAAATATTTGCTAAATAAATAAATAATAAATAAATGCTTGAATAAATGAATGTCAAATGTCACCCACAGATGATTGCACCAGTCTGAAGAGCACACTCCACTCCACAGGAGGCTATCTTTCTAGCTTCCTTGCCCATGACGCAGAATAGGCCATGTCTTCTCATCGCTGTCACCTTCCTAGTCTAGCTGTTCATTTTCACAGCATCCTTTCTTTCCCAAAGCCATGGCTAAGCAGAAGAGTGGCAAACACTACCTGATGCGCTAAGTCCTTCAGTTTTCCTCCCCAGACCTCACTGTCTTTGGAACAGCTCTGTCCCAGGTTTTGTTTCAAACAGTCTTCATGTATGAACTTGTGGCCGACAGAATTAGAAAGTGATGGGTGGGCATGACTAGTTGGGAAACTCTTTAGCCTGCCAGGTACACACACTCCTGGTGAACATAGGCCCCTTGGGAGGGAGGCAGCAGGCATCCCTGAACAATTCTTCCCACTGAAAGTAGCAACAGGATTCTTGCCTCCCACCTGCCAGAACCTGTGAAGAACCTTTTCTGTTCTCAGAAGCCTGGGAGGCAATGCTTGTGACCACCCACTGGGAAGCAGAGAGCCTGCATCTAGTATGTTCCTCCAATGATAACATATTGTTTCTCCTTTTTCACGACCTTCCTCCCAGCCCCTATTGGATTTTGTTCCCCTTCACCCAGCAGAAACCTTTTCCTTTTTAATTGCTTCCAATCTGTTTTGTCCCATCTTTGCTTAACAAGTCAGAATTAAGAAAATGGTCTTCCAATTCTTTCACCTTCTATTCTAAAGAAAAGATGACTGTGCATTAGCTGCAGGGATGTGATAAACCTACCAGAAAGAAAAACAAAGCCTTCAGGATCCCAAATTTCTTCTGTCTCTGAAAGAACTAAGAGTCTGTCATGGGTCCCCAAAAAAACTTTTCCTATATATCGCTTCAGAAAACGCCTAGTTTTATTCCTGTTAGTAGTATACTCAGGAAAGATGCTTTTAAAAATGCTTAGCCCCTAGATGGCTAAATTGCTAAATTACCCTCATCAATCATGGGTTATTTAATCCATCTCCTTGCCTCCAAGACAGATGGGAATATTTCTTCTGTATAAAGACCTCCGGGGAAAAACTCTTCTATTCTTCATCCAAGTCTCATGCACTCAAAGTTTAGAAGTTCTTCTTCGGATATAACCTAAGTCCCTTTCATTGGAGCTTAAGACCTTTCATCTTTTTTCAGGTTCCCTCTGGATAGCATGAAGAAAAGAATGACACCATCTGACATCTATTTGTTCACAGCCTTCTGCTCAGAGCTCTTCAGGGCTCCCCATTCTGTTCCACATTCTTCCAAGCATTCGATGATGG